>NC_064859.1:74482991-74665491 GCF_024139225.1 Suncus etruscus
AGCCAGGAATAACCCCTGAGAGCTGCCGGGTGTGACTCAAGAACCAAAAAAAAAAAAAAAGCATCTGCATCCTTAGCTATATTACCAGCAGAACCTGGACCCAAAGTGAGATGGTTTTCCTGTTCCCACAATCCACTTACTTGTTTTATATCTGAAGATTAGTCATTTATAATTTGTTTTTGATAACAGTTCTATCATCTTTTTGACTGCCTGAAGCCAATTTAATTCAGCTATTATATATTTTTCAAATTTGCTTTTAAGTAGTAACTTTACTAGAAGCAACAAATCTACACAGCTGTCAAGCAAGATGTATTTTCTTCCTGTAAACTATTAGTAAGCACAGGAAGGCAATCCACCACATCACCAGGGTCTTCAATCCTTACCAAATAAGCTACAAGTTCTCTTATACTTCTCTTTCTCCAGAAAGTTAAAGCTATATTCAATTTCAAATTTCTGTTGAAATAAAACTTGTGCCACTGTTTGATGGTACTGAGAAACCTCAGGGGAAAAAAGTACTATATTTTGATGATGCATTTTCTTTTTTTTTTTTTTTTTTGGTTTTTGGGTCACACCAGGCAGCGCTCAGGGGTTATTCCTGGCTCCATGCTCAGAAATTGCTCCTGGCAGGCACGGGGGACCATATGGGACGCCGGGATTCGAACCGATGACCTCCTGCATGAAAGGCAAACACTTTACCTCCATGCTATCTCTCCGGCCCCGTGATGATGCATTTTCTGTCTGTGAAGGACCAGAAGAATGGGGATTAACCAAATACATTTTACTATTAGGGCGTAATTATTCATGTAGGTGGCCAGTTCATTTATTTCATTTATTTGCCAGGTCACAGTCCTCACTTTTAGGGAACTGTTTTTTCCTGTCACAAGGATGTGGAAATCTGCAATAAATCAGCTTAAGCAGATTATCTGGTGTTCACTACTTGTCCAACTATTTCCTTTATGTAAGCAGCCAACTGTTTTTTGAAATTTCTTAACCACTTCATGATCTTACTAGTGAAATCAGGATTATCAATGGAATGATCCTCAATATCAAAAGAGAAGTTCCGGTCTTTAACATTGTGGGTTTCAGTAATCTCACAAATACTGGCACCTTATGGTATTCCCTAGAAAGAATTCCCTAGCGGGGCCAGAATGATAGCACAGCAGTAGGGTGTTTGCCTTGCATGAAGACCTGGGACTGGCCCATATTTGGTCCCCAGCATCCTATGTGGTCCCCAAGCCTGCTATGAGAGATTTTTGAGCACTCAGCCAGGAGTAACCCATGAGCACCTCTGAGTGTGACTCAAAATCAAAACAAAAAATGAAATTCCCTAGAATTCTTCAGTAGTATCTGTATTTATCCTAGGCAACATCTCAGCCCAGTGCAGACAAGAAAGATGTGCAGCAGCTGCAGAGCTCCACTCTGGGCCATTTGAACTTGAACATTAATGAACGAAGAGCACTTCCCCTCCATTTTTTAAATAATAAAAAGATAGGAGATTGAGAGCATCGTGGGCTTTTAATTTAAATCCTCTTTTGTGCTTCTGTTCTCAAGGTGGAAAAGATAAAGCCAGGACAACTGTCATAATGTTTATTCTATTTTTCTATTTGGCAGAAGACATATGAGATGCATTTCCAAACCAGGCAGTCCAAAAAGTGACCTGCTCAGACTACTGTTCAGTTAAGTTGCAGGCATGGCTGAATCCCCCTTTGGAGAAGATGGGAAAAGGGGGCCAGGCGGTGGCGCAAAAGGTAAGGTGCCTGCCTTGCCTGCGCTAGCCTTGGACGGACCACAGTTCGATCCCCCGGCATCCCATATGGTCCCCCAAGCCAGGAGCAACTTCTGAGCGCATAGCCAGGAGTAACCCCTGAGCATCAACGAGTGTGGCCCAAAAACCAAAAAAAAAAAAAAAAGAAGATGGGAAAAGGTGAAAAAAAGCTTCCTTGGAACCGGAGAGATAGAACAGTGGTAGGGCGTTTGTCTTGCAAGCAGCTAACCCAGGACCGATGGTGGTGCAAATCCCAGCACCCCATATGGTCCCCCGTGCCTGCCAGGAGCGATTTCTTTTTTTTTTTTTGGTTTTGAGGCCACACCTGGTAACGCTCAGGGGTTACTCCTGGCTATGTGCTCAGAAGTCGCTCTAAGTCGCTCTGGCTTGGGGACCATATGGGACGCTGGGGGATCGAACCATGGTCCGTCCTAGGCTAGCGCTGGCAAGGCAGACTTTACCTCTAGAGCCAGCCACCACGCCAGCAGGAGCGATTTCTGAGCACAGAGCCAGGAGTAACCCCTAAGCATCGACAGGTGTGGCCCAAAAACCAAAAGTAAAAGAAAAAAGCTTCCTAAGCAATGAACCCCAGAGTCTGAGAACTACAAACTATATTTTATAAATTTATAACAGTTAAAAATAGTGAGCAGCCTCAAATAATTCCCTAGCAAAAATTCTTCAGCGGGATCTTATTTATCCTGGGCCAGCAAGACTAAGAACATGAAACTGAGTCAAAATGAAAGTACACAGCCCAAGAGAACCATGGAAGAAAGTTGGTTTGGCTCTTAACATCATACAGCAAGAAAGATTACAAACTCAGGTAAGGCAAAGATTATAGGCTCTACCTAAATGTTCTACTATTTAAAGTAGAACATCTGGGGCCAGAGCAATAGCACATAGATAGGGCATTTGCCTTAAATGTGGCTGACTTGGGATAGGCCTGGGTTCGATTCCCAGCATCCCATGTGGTCCTCGAGCCTGAGCTCAGAGCCAGGATTAACCCCTGAGCATCACTTAGTAAACCTTCAGGACAATGACTTAATGACCCCATTGAATAATAAAATTCTCATAGATTTTTGTTACTTAAGCTTTTTTGATAATTCTACTGCCATTTAGTTTTAACAAACAATATGTAGTAAATTATTTTGTGTCTGCCAATAAGGAAGGCTTGGGGGTGGGGAACTAGGGACACTGATGGAAGGGATGTTATACTGTTGGTGGGATTGGTGTTGGAACACTGAAGGCAAAAAACTATAGAAAAACTTTGTAAACCTTGTTGTTTAAATAAAGAAAAAATATATATGTTTGGGGGCCAAAGTGATGGTACAGTGAAATAAGGAATTGCACATGGATGAATGGAATTTGACCCACAGCACCCCAGATGGTACCCCAAGAGTGAGTGATCCCTGAGCACAGAGCCAGGAGCAAGCCCTGAGTAAAAACCAAACCCACTCCCACCTCCAAAAGTAGTAAAATATTTTTGGGGGGAGCCATACCCAGTGACGCACAGGGGTTATTCCTGGCTCTGCGCTCAGAAATTGCTCCTGGCTCGGAGGACCATATGGGACACCGGGAATCAAACCAAGGTCCACCCTGTGTGTCCATGCTGTTTGCTAGGCAAATGCCTTACTGCTGTGCTATCACTAAAATATTCTATTTGGTATGGTTTGGTAGGTTGTCTTTTGGGCTATAGGTGCTAAAAAAAATTTCTCTATTAAAAAAAAATTATCGGGGCTGGAGAGATAGCATGGAGGTAAGGCCTTTCATGCAGGTTCGAATCCCGGCATCCTATATGGTCCCCCGTGCCTGCCAGGGGCGATTTTCTGAGCAGAGAGCCAGGAGTAACCCGAGTGCTGCCGGGTGTGACCCAAAAAACGAAAAACAAAAACAAAAAAAATTATCTATGTGTAATAGTTACAGTATAATAAGGGAGGGGGAATACAACTGCAATTTAGGATAAATTAAGGGATCTGCTGAAAAGCTACTCATTGGTTTCCTGCCTCAGTGGCACCTATTCCTGTCCCTACCATTCCTTCCAATATTTATGATTTTCATATTTTCTTCAGTATTTCCAACCAGAGAGAAAGTGCAACAGGTAAGGCACTTACTTTGCCCATGGTCAACCCAACCTCATCCCCAGCGCTACATATGGTCTTCCCAAACTCCACCAGAAGTGACCTCTTGGCACAGCCAGGTTTTGGTCCCCAAACCAAGACATACTCCCAACTAAAAACATGTGTTTTGTTGTTTTTTTTTGTTTTTTGTTTTTTTTTTTTTTTTTGGTCACACCCGGCAGTGCTCAGGGGTTACTCCTGGCTCTATGCTCAGAAATCATTCCTGGCATGCTCGGGGGACCATTTGGGATGCTGGGATTCAAACCACCGACCTTCTGCACGCAAGGCAAATGCCTTACCTCCATGCTATCTCTCCGGCCCCAACACCTGTTTTTCAAAAATAAAGAATTCAAAACTAATCACACCTGACTAAGAATAGCAATACTTAATGTTCTAAAAAAAAAAATCCCACAAAGGCAACAACGAAAATTTCATTTCCACATGTGTCTCTACTTAACTCTTCATTCTAATCTGAAAACAATTCTTTTTTTTTTTTTTGGTTTTTGGGCCACACCCGGCGATGCTCAGGGGTTACTCCTGGCTGTCTGCTCAGAAATAGCTCCTAGCAGGCACGGGGTACCATATGGGACACCGGGATTCAAACTAACTGTCTTTGGTCCTGATCGGCTGCTTGCAAGGCAAACTCCCTGTGCTATCTCTCCGGGCCCTGAAAACAATTCTTCACTTTCATTAGTAGATATTCACAAACTTATCTGGCCTACAGAAAGGAAAAAAAAAAAAAACAAAAACAAAAAAACCCAACCCTAAAAATCTGTTCACTATCCCCTTGGAAAGCTATCTTCTTTAAGCGTCCGAACAGAAAGCATCTAATGATACCCAAGATTACTACTGTCCCCACTTTGTTCCAGCGCAGTATACACACATACCCAAACCGGGAAATGAAACAGCACACAACTGAGTTGCAATAGTCTCTCAAAATAGTCAGATGGTTAAAGGGTGCCGTTACAAAGTAAAGCAGACTCTAGGCAAAATTAGCTACATGTCACAATACTGAGTTAAAAGATGCTGTGAAGGGGCCGGGGAGATAGCATGGAGATAAGGCGTTTGCCTTTCATGCAGGAGGTCATCGGTTCGAATCCCGAATCCCGGTGCCCCATATGGTCCCCCGTGCCTGCCAGGAGCAATTTCTGAGCCTGGAGCCAGGAATAACCCCTGAGCACTGCCGGGTGTGACCCCCAAAAAAAAAAAATGCTGTGAAGTGTGAAGGACATCCACAATAACCTTAAGGTAAATATCAAAGTATATTTCAGATATAGATTTACAATCCTCCGCTGTTACTATTCTTTCTTCCACCCTCCACACACCCTCTTTATTAAAAGTCAGACAAGGAAAAAAACACTTTTGAAATCAAAGTGAAACTTACACATCCTAGCAGCAACTTCAACATATTCTCACCATGACTAAGCTTAGATGACTTAGAACTTTCCTAAATTACGCAATTCATAACAGACCAATTGAAATCATTTTGGTAGCCCCCTGGAATACACCAAAAGCCTGGTTTCTATTATGTATATTTTCCACTCAGAAAAATATTGTCAGGAGCTGGATAGTTTAGTGGATAAAGCGCTTTGCCTTACATGTGGCCAACCCAGGTTCAATACTTGGCATTACATACGGTTCCCTGAGCACCAGCAGGACTGATCTCTGAGCACCGCTGAGTATGAGCCCTGCCCCAAAATATAGGATTGGGGGGCAATAAAAGGGGGGCAGAGCAAGAGCACAGCAGGTAGGGTATTTGCCTTGTATGGGGCTACCCAGGTTCTATCTTCAGCACTCCATATGGTTTCCCAACCCCATCAGGTGTGATCCCAGAGCAGAGCTAGGAGTAAGCCCTGAGTACTATCAGGTATAGGTCTCTCAACCCCTCAAAGACGCTTAACAAAATATAGAAAGTTATTGTCAAATTCCTAATATTTAGTACTGTAGTTACAATATACATAAGATAAAAAAGATAAAAAGAAGGGGGCTGGAGAGATAGCACAGAGGAAGGGTGTTTCCCTAGCAACCCAGGACAGACAGTGGTTTGAATCCCGGCATCCCAAATGGTCACCCAAGCCTGCCAGGAATGATTTCTGAGCGTAGAGCCAGGAGTAATCCCTTAGTGCCACCAGATGTGACCCAACTCCCCCCCCCCCCCCAATAATAATAAGTAAAAAAGCTACACCCTATGCTATGAAACTATTCAGTGTGGGCCCGGAGAGATAGCACAGCGGCGTTTGCCTTGCAAGCAGCCAATCCAGGACCAAAGGTGGTTGGTTTGGTTCGAATCCCGGTGTCCCATATGGTCCCCCGTGCCTGCCAGAAGCTATTTCTGAGCAGATAGCCAGGAGTAACCCCTGAGCATCGCCGGGTGTGGCCTAAAAAAAAAACAACAAAAAAAAAAAACTATTCAGTGAATAAACTGAATCTAAGCAACCTTAGCGCCACCTCGCCGGCCGATCTAAAATCAGATTATTCCACTCAATCTAAAATGCAGCAATTAAGTTAAGCAACTATACTTACAGCTATCAAACACAAAAATCCTTTTTCAAAACAAAACCCCACAAGACACATTTATTACATGTAACACATTTTTATTTTGGGGGGATAAATGGGGGCACACCTGGCAGTGCCCAGGGTTTATTCTTGGCTCTTTGCTCCTGGTGAGGCTCAGAATATCATATGGGGTGCTAGTCAGAATTTAGATCAGCCGCATGCAAGACAAATGTGTTACCAGTGGCCTCAGATCATAAATAACTCTAATAATTCACTATACCTCTCATTTTTCCTTTCCACATTACTTGAAAAACAAGGTCTGGTCTCGAAGGCTGCATTCTTCAACCTCTTTACAGAAGCAGAACAGCAGCACTTGTCTTGCATACCAACACAGACTGGATATCATAACAAGGGCAGTACACAAGTTTTTCAACTGTTTTACACCTGACACTGAAGACCACTGTTTAATTTCAACTACAGTCATTAAGTGCCATTACTAGGATTATTATTATTCTTCTTTCCTTCTTCACCAGCCTAACTGTAACTTTGGGCTTAGCATTCACCTCATTCAAGAAGTCTTCCTACCTCCCAGGTTAGGCTTGGAACCCCATTAAAAATAACACCTGTTCTCACTCTTCTCTCTGTATTGTTTTAGAGCTGTTTAGCACTCTGCTTTATTATGACAAAAATTCTGGCCAGGGAGATAATACATGGGTAGACCATTTACCTTGCATGTCACCAACCAGCTTAATCCCGACAACCTATATGGTCCCTTGAGCCTACCCAAAATAATTCTTGAGTCTAGAGCCAGGAATGAGTCTTGAGCACCATCAACTATGGCCAAAACAAACAAACAAACAAACAAACAAACAACAACAAAACTGTGGAGATGAACAGTCTAATTCTGTTCAATTAATGCATAATACTTACATACTATGCTCTTCAAATATTTAATGAAAGTACAGTAAGTAAGGGGCCGGTGAGGTGGTGCTAGAGGTAAGGTGTCTGCCTTGCTAGCACTAGCCAAGAAAGGACTGCGGTTCAATCCCCTGGCGTCCCATATGGTCCCCCCAAGCCAGGGGCAATTTCTGAGTGCTTAGCCAGGAGTAACTTCTGAGCATCAAACGGGTGTGGCCAAAAAAAAAAAAAAAAAGAAAGTACAGTAAGTCCATATTTTTCTTGCTTACAGTTAGTACTCTATAAAGAGTAAAAACACCTGGTCCGGGGACAGAGCCATAGTAAGTGGAGTTAAGGCTCTTTCCTTGCCTGTGGCTGATCCCATCCCCACACAACATATGGTCCCATGAGAACTGCTAATAGTGATCCCTGAGCGTGAAGCCCAGAGTTGCCCAAACCTCCCCACCCCCACTTCCCCAAAAAATAACAAAGGAGCTTATGACATGTGAATGTCACTCCCATAAAGTAATGTTTTTTTTATATTGTATGCTCTCCCAAGTCATGCTTATTTTTTCACCTGTGGGTAACAGAATGGGGATGGAAGTGACAGCTGTTAAGAGAAGTAAAATAGGAACTGGAGCTATAGCACAGTGGTAAGGCTAAGTGGTAAGGTTGCCGTGCACGCAGCCAACCCTGTACGGACCATGTTTCGAATCCCGCATCCCATATGCCCCCCCACCCCCGAGCCTGCCAGGAGTGAATTATGAGCACAGAGCCAGGAGTAACCCCTGAGCTCCTCTGAGTATGACCCAAAACAAACAAACAAACAAAGCCTGTCTTAAATGTCCATTTATTTTGTTTAGTATTTTCAGATAAAGCTATTAACCACCCCAAATTTAGACATTCACCAGAGTTGACATCTCAATGTGCAATCAATCCATCCTGAAAAGTCCATTTCTTGAGGAGGGGGGAAAAAAACCTCTCTGCTTTCTGGACACTCCACCCTCACCCCTCCCCACATACCCCCAAATTGATCCCAGTGGTCACATCTTCATTTACAATTGCCAGGCAGGAGTTCAAAGTGACAGCAGCAGCGGGCGGGATACAATCTGGCAGGTGTTTGTAAGCACCCCAAAACCCCAATTGAGCCCCAATTCCCAACCATTCCCTCCTACCAAAAGAACTATCGTCTAAGACACTTGGCAGGTGCTAGGGCAGCTTGCAAAAATTGCAAACCATCGCCTTCCCACAGACACTGCTGCACAAGTAAGTGCCTCCTCCTCCTCCTCCAGCGGGAAAAGTTTCTAGTAGTAGGTTCCTCGGAAAGCCGTGGGACGGGACGCTCTGGGCCCTTCTCGGCAGGAAGGACGGGGCAGGGCCGCCCACACACAATTCCACTCTGGGGAGGGGGAAGAGGTCGTCTCCCACGACCCCGTCCAGGGCCCCCAGCGAGTTCGATTCCCGGTCCGGCCCGAAACTAGAGTGCCACACCCCCTTCCTGCCGGGCTCACTCCGGTCCCGCCGCCCCACGCCGGACACACGGACACACGGCCCCGAAGCGCCCGTTTCTTTCTGGGTTTTTTGGGCCACACCCGGTGACGAGAAGGGGTTCCACCTGGCTGTGCGCTCAGAAATCGTTCCTGGCTTGGGGGGACCAGATGGTCCGTCCTAGTTAGCGCATGCAAGGCAAACGCCCTATCCCTTGCTTGCACCATCGCTCTGGTCCCAGTCTATTGGCTTGTGGAGTGGCTTTTGCATTGTGTTAGCTGTTTAGCTGTGTCCCGTGAGAAAGTGAATAAACTTGTAGTATAATTTTTAGATACTAAAATCTTGATATTAAGGTTCAATGGACGTGCTGGCACCTTTGAGGAAATTCTGTGGTTTGGTGTGGCAGTTTGGGCACTCGGGCTCAAAAAGGTTAGCCATCACTGCCCTAGTGCTTCTTTTAGGGGGGGCAGGGTCACACCCGGCTGCGCTCGGGGGTTCCTCCTGGCTCTGCGCTCAGAAACCGCTCCTGGCAGGCTCGAGGGGGGACCCTCTGGGATGCTGGGATTCGAACCACCGTCCTTCAGCATACAAGGCAAGAAACGCCCGACCTCCATGCTATCTCCCCATTCCCTCTAGGAATTATTTTAAATAGGTGCTAAAAGACAAACTTAGGCGTAGTACTTTTGAACTTTCAAGCCGTTCTTACTAGTTTACTCTTAGGCTCATCAATTCTCCATAGAATGACATTTTATCATTATTATTATTATTATTATTATTATTATTATTATTATCCCCTTTTTTTTCCTTTGGTTTTTGGGCCACACCCGGCGGTGCTCAGGGGTTACTCCTGGCTGTCTGCTCAGAAATAGCTCCTGGCGGACACGGGGGACCATATGGGACACCGGGATTCGAACCAACCACCTTTGGTCCTGGATTGGCTGCTTGCAAGGCAAACGCCGCTGTGCTATCTCTCCGGCCTCTATTATTATTATTATTTCCAGTCATTTATCTTTTGGGGGTTGATTTTTTTTTGGCCACACCCGGTGACGCTCAGGGGTTCCTCCTGGCTTGGGAGGACCCTATGGGAGGCGCCGGGGGGAATCGAACCGCGGTCCCTCCTCGGCTAGCCCGGGCCCGGCACACAGACGCCTCCGCGCATGCGCCACCGCGCCGGGCCCCCTCGCGCCCCCCCCCCCCGCGCGTTTCTCACCGTGTCGCCGTGCGGAGCCCGAGCCCGGCGGGTCGGGCGGTCGCGGCGCCAGCACGAAAGGAAGAGAGCAGGCGAGGAGGGAGAGGAGACAGCGCCTCATGTTCCGCGAGCGGCCGCCGGCTCCAGCTCTCGCACAGTCGCAGCCAGACCGGGGGAGAAAGGTTTCGTTCGCTGTCGCTGCTGCTGCTGCTGCTGCTGCTCACATTGGGGAAGGAAGACACCCGCCCAGCCGGCCGGCCCCCTCAAAAAAAAAAAAAACTCTCCTCATGCGCGCGCCCCCAACCGGAAGACCCGCCCCCCCGGAAGTGAAGGGCCGTTTCCGGTCGTCGCCAACCCTTTCCCCCCCAAATACCACCCACTTTCGGAAGTCAGGCGCCGCGCGGCACGCCGGGAAATCTTCCCTGACCAGGGCCCCTCGCAGCGGAGCCCCGCCCATAACCACGCCCCTCCAGGTGGCATCCCGCTCGGGGCCACGCCTCCTCGTGGCGGTGCCCGCCCTGGCCACGCCCCTCAGGCCGGAGCACCACCACCCAAGACCACGCCCCTCGTGCTCACGGAAGCGCACCGCTCATGGCCACACCCCTCACGGCGGCCCTCCGTTTGTGGCCACGCCCCCTCATGGCACAGCGCCCACCACCACGCCCCCTCGTGTTCACTTTGCCGCACCGCTCATAGCCACGCCCCTCCCGGCGGCGCCCCGTTCTTGGTCACGCCTTTTCACGTCGGCGTAGCGCCCAAGGCCACGCCCCCTCACACCGACATCCGCTCGTGACCACGCCTCTATTCCAGACTCCCCGCCCCTGGTCACGCCCTCCTGGCGTGACTTAGGCTCTGCTGGGTCGGTGCCTGCAACTAGGTGGAACGCTCAGACGGCCTGAGTCGACCCTGCCCCGGGCTTCGCCTCTCGTCCCCGGGTGACCGCTGCCGCCTTGACGATGCCTCCGGCAGGCGACGAACCGTGTTTCTACTCAGTAAAAGCTCAGACAGTGCCCAAAGAGGTCGGATCGCTCTTGCACTCGAAGCCCCGAGTTCGACCCTAGTTATTGCAGGAGCCCCTCCACCCCCAGCACAACCAGGGTGTAGTAGTAGTTGCCCTTACTGGGCCTTGACCAGGTTCCTCACCCGAAAAATGAGAATCTTGGACATGCATGGAGCAGGCTCCTGCACATTTGTGGCTCTGGCTTACAAGGATTCACCACTACTGTCAGACACTTGGGGGTTCTAAGGTCTCGTCTTTGTCCATGATTCGACTTAAATTAGATCACAGGGCTTAAAATTTTTACAGCTGACTTCTTTTTAACAAGTCAAAGCATTTTCTGGGTCCTCTAGCTTAAGATGGAAATTTCCTGGAGGCCCCACTGGTGTTCAGTTTTGCAATCCAGTTTTGCATAGTTTCAGCCCTATGTAATGCAATGTTTATCCTTCTGGAGAAGCTGTTCTGCTATCGATAGGTGGGTATTGTTCTTTTAGTTCTATTGAAGTTTATGTAAGTAAGACATCACTCATTTTCTACTTTAGAGTGACCTGTACAGTGGTGAAATGGTAAATTGTAGGGAATAATATATTAGCCCTGGGCCCGGAGAGATAGCACAGCAGTGTTTGCCTTGCAAGCAGCCGATCCAGGACCAAAGGTGGTTGGTTCGAATCCCGGTGTCCCATATGGTCCCCCCCCCCCCCGTGCTTGCCAGGAGCTATTTCTGAGCAGACAGCCAGGAGTAACCCCTAAGCAACGCCGGGGATGTGACCCAAAAACCAAAAAAAGAAGAAAGAAAGAAAGAAAGAAAGAAAGAAAGAAAGAAAGAAAGAAAGAAAGAAAGAAAGAAAGAAAGAAAGAAAGAAAGAAAGAAAGAAAGAAAGAAAGAAAGAAAGAAAGAAAGAAAGAAAGAAAGAAAGAAAGAAAGAAAGAAAGAAAGAAAGAAAGAAAGAAAGAAAGAAAGAGCACAGCGGCGTTTGCCTTGCAAGCAGCCGATCCAGGACCAAAGGTGGTTGGTTCGAATCCCGGTGTCCCATATGGTCCCCCGTGCCTGCCAGGAGCTATTTCTGAGCAGACAGCCAGGAGTAACCTCTGAGCACCGCCGGGTGTGGCTCAAAAAACAAAAAAAAAAAAAAATTAGCCCTGTAGGATTGAGATTTTAAGGCTCATTGCTAATATAAAATACACAAACTATGGTTTAAATTTAGGTTCTGTTGTGGTAGGCCTGGGAAAGACCTCAACTTTCCCATGGTTTTCTGCCATACCTAACTTCTAGCACATTTGGATTAACCTAATAAATTAATCTGAGCTATGAATGTCACCATTAACATGTATGTACATTGATGGTACACTTACTCAAGCCATAAGAACTTTACTTCTGTGAATTGTGTATTCCTTATTTATACAATGAAAACCAATTTTCTGAGAAGCTAGGCACTACACTTTAGTAGATCTTATTATCTCTTTTTTTTTTTTTTTTGGTGTTTTTTTTTTTTGGTTTTTGGGCCACACCCGGTAATGCTCAGGGGTTACTCCTGGCTATGTGCTCAGAAGTTGCTCCTGGCTTGGGGGACCATATGGGACACCGGGGGATCGAACCGCGGTCCGTCCAAGGCTAGCGCAGGCAAGGCAGGCACCTTATCTTTAGCGCCACTGCCCGGCCCAAAACATTCTCTTTTCTATTTCTTTTTTGTTTTGTTTTGTTTTTTCGGGTCACACCCGTTTGATGCTCAGGGGTTACTCCTGGCTAAGCGCTCAGAAATTGCCCCTGGCTTGGGGAGACCATATGGGACACTGGGGGATCGAACCATGGTCCTTCCTTGGCTAGTGCTTGCAAGGCAGACACCTTACCACTAGCGCCACCTCCCTGGCCCCAGATCTTATTATCTCTTAGTGTCTTCCATAACTCTCTTATATGTAGCCAAGTGCCTTTTTTTTCTTCCAGAATTCTACTTAGGACCCTCTCCCAGATGATTGGGGGAACATGTGTTCAAACAGGATTTACCTATCCTTTGAGCCAGCTCTGAGGCTCCCAAGCTTTTCTTCTTTTAACCTCTATAAAGAATTTATTTTAATATGGGCCCTCCCAGAGATATATTAAACTTTTCTCTTAAATGCAAGTAGTTGCAAAGGATAACTTTTCAGCATACACAGAAATTTTTTTAAATGAAACATAAAACACCTTTATTAAATTTTACTTTGTCCAATGTAATTTTAAAGAAATTTTGTGTATAAAATTCAAATTATGGGAAACAGTGTAAGCAATTTTTAGGACATTCTAATCATATGGCTGCCAAAATTGTTAATTGTTTAAAGATAAAATTTAAATTTCTTTTCTCTAATTAACCACATTTCAATTGCTAGAGTTTACATGGAGCTAGCTACTACATCAAAACAGAAATTTAAAAATAAAACCTCTGGCCGGAGCAATAGCACAGCAGTAAGGCGTTTACCTTGCACGCAGCCAACCCTGGACAGCTTCCAGTTTGATCTCTAGCATCCTAGATGGTCTCCTGAACCTGCCAGGAGTGATTTCTGAGCACAGAGCCAGAAGTAACCCCTGAGCACCACCGAGTGTGACCCAAAAACCAAAAAATAAAATAAAATAAAACCTCTGGGTCATTCTTTTAAATTTGCCCAATATACAAATAACCGAGGTTTGACAGCCTCTGGTAGCTGTTGGTTTGCCTCCAAGAAAGTCTAAAGATGCTTGCTTCATGATATTGACAACTTATACATATAGTCAATTTTCACACTCAGCCAAAGCTGGTCTGTGTGACCATTTACCAACCACTGATAAAGATTTGCAAGACTTTGCAACTCTTTGGGAGTTAATATTTTTTATTTTGGTTGGTTGGTTTGGTCCCATACCAGGAAGTTTCCAGGGTTTATACCTGGCTCTATGTTCGGGGATCATTAGTGGGACTCAGAGTGCCAAATGTGGAACCAGTAACCTCTGTATCTATTTTTCTGTCCTGCAAGATGCTCTTTCAAAAGACAAGGGCTGGAGAGACAATACAGCATTTTTGGGTAAAGAGAACTCCATTCTCTTTACTCCCCCAAAAATGAGACTCTCCCATCTGGGGTACTTGCTTGCTTGCTTAGGTTCTCTTTGATCATTCTCTGGGGAAGGCCAGATTTTATACCATTACACAATTTAATAAACCCAAGGAGGGGCTAGAGAGAGAATGCACCAGGCAGGGTGCTTGCCTTGCTTGGGTTAGATCCCTGACCTGGCATATGGTTTCCTGCACCTCACCAGGAGTGGTCCCCGAACAAAGAGCCAGATATGGCCAAAAACAAAAGAGAGCAATAGCATAGCGGTAGGATGTTTGCCTTGCATGCAAACAACCCGGGAAAGAACCAGGTTTGATCCCCGGCATTTCATGTGGACCCCTGAGTCACAGAGCCAGGAGTAACCCCTGAGTGTCACCCGGTGTGGGCCAAAAACTAAAATAGAGAGTGTGTGTGGGGGGAGAGAGGTGGGGGGGGGGGGAAGAGAGAGAGAGAGAGAGAGAGAGAGAGAGAGAGAGAGAGAGAGAGAGAGAGAGAGAGAGAGAGAGAGAGAGAATATCTCTGGAGAAGCTGAAAGAAATGAAAGACAACAGCCAACAACCAGTAGTGACAATCCTGCCAAAAATTCCACAAGTAAGCTAGTACTTGGATCCTTGAGCCTGGATGAGCTCTAAGATGACCTCGTGGCTCTTCTTCCCCACAGCTTGACCACAGCCTCCTGAGATCCTGGGCCAGGACCACCCAATTAAGCCATACCCAGATTCCTGACCCTGAAATGAAATATTTGTTGTTTAAGCTCTTAAATTAGAAATACTTTGTTACACATCATCATCATTTAAAAATGAGAACAAGCTGACTGAATCCCAAGTTCCTCTCAACACCTAGAGTAGTTCTTTTAATTTGGGATTTAATAAATTACTTGAGGATTGCTGATCCCATGCCATAGAATTATTCATGATTTAACACTGAGTGTCCCGAAACTCCATTATTGAAAACTTTGCAAATCATCATGTCTAGGGTTTTTTTATTATTTTAAGAATAATTTAAGAATAATTTATGATTTACAGAAACTGGCACACATCAAAAAGAAAAACAGTGCTTGCACAGATTCAGGGAGAAAGGGACTCTGACTGACCCAGCCTTTTTTGGAAAACCATATATACATTTCTCAAAGAAACAGAAATTGAGCTTCCATATGATCTAATCATACTAATAATACCTAATAATACTGCTGCTGGGAATGTACCCTAGGGGCTCAAAAAACAATGCTGAAAAGACATATGCATTCTTATGTTTATTACAAGACTATTCACAATAGAATCTGAAAACAACCCAAGTGCCCAAAAACAAATGGATAAATAGAGAAACTATGGTACAACTACACAATGGAATACGATGCAGCTGTTAGGAAAAATGAAGTCATGAAATTTGCTTATACATGGATGAATATGAAGAGCATTAGATAGAGTAAAATGAGTCATAAGGATAGACATAGAATCCCACTCATTTGTGGGAAATATATATATTTTTTAAAAATACTATTATAGGGACCAGAGAGATAGCATAGAGGTAGGGTATTTGCCTTACATGCAGAAGGACAGTAGTTCGAATCCCGGCATCCCATATGGTACCCCGAGACTGTTAGGAGCAATTTCTGAGCATAGAGCTAGGAGCCACCCCTGAGCGCTTCCAGGTATGACCCAAAAACCAAAAAAAAAAAAAAAAAGTACTATTATAGTAGCCAGATGTTGTGTATGTAAATATTTTGGGGGATTACTATGTTACCCTAAACTGATTGGTGATTGTGCCCTACCCTAGGGTGTGACCTGGCATTCTGCCCCCACCCTAGGGTAGGACCTGATTCTGCTTCCACCATTGGTTGGTATCTGATCCCACCATTGGGTGGTACCTGACTCTGGGGTATAAAAACAAGGGTCTGTGGAAGGCCGGGGCTTTTTGGCTGGAACGGAAGCTGAGTCTTTGGACTTCAGTTTTGTCCTCCGAATAAAGCGAATATTTCCATGAGCCTGACTGTCTGCGAGCTGTTTACCCGCCGTTTCACCTCAGAACCGTGGGCTAGACAGGGTGGCAGACGCGTGCTCCGAGCTGGAAGAGAAAGGCCTCATCCTCCATCCCTCCATCAGTCAACCTCTTCAGGGGCTGAATTGCTACAGCCAGAGAGATAGCACAGTGGTAGGGTGGTTTCCTTGCACAAGGCCAATGCAGAATGGACAGTGGTTTGAAACCCAGCATCCCATATAGTCCCCCACGCCTGCCAGGAGCGATTTCTGAGTGCAGAGCCAGGAGTAACCCCTGAGTGCTGCCAGGTGTGACCCAAAATTCAAAAAATAAAAACAAAATACTATCAAAATAATTTCCAAAAACAATAGAGATGTGTTGAATCAAATAATTAAGGATGGGGCTGGATGGAGGTGGATTTCTTCCTGCCATCCCAGGCCACGTGGCTTCGCAACCCCCATCCAGCCGGCGGGTCCCAGGCCCAGGTGAAAGGCGGAATCAGACTCACTCACAGGCAGGCATCAGGAAGCATCAGCTTTATTCATGCCCTATTCACCACATGTGTGGCCAATATCATAACCAATTAAGCATTCAGCCATTCTAGGCTACCCTGCATCTTAATTTCTTTCAGCCATCTTCCCTTTGGGCTCCATGCTGGTCAAAGACCAGAACGCAGAGACCCAAAAGCCAGAGAGTGCAGCAGGGCAGAACCCCCTAATCCCCTGGCTCAAAGGCTTATATACCTATTCCAAGACCCCTCCCAGGAATGGGCGGGGTCTTGCAGGTAAGGTTACACCTAATATCCAGTTCCCAAGACCCCTCCCAGAAATGGGTGGGTCTCAGGTAGCTACACCTAAATCCAGGGTCTCAGATAGGTACACCTACATTTTCCCCTTTTCTGAAATATAAAGACCCTTTTGTAATTCTCACTCCACCTTTAGCTAAAGGTGGGTTAATATTTTCATACAACAACGTAATAAAGTGAAAATTAATATACAAGCCCTTTTCAAAAACATAACATTTCTGCAAACTATACTATACACCTGTAACTTAAAAATTCTTTTAATGCTTTTTTACCAAGCACTATTCCGGAACTTTCATGTTCCTATACTTTTAAACTATATTGGGGGAACTTTTTGTTCCTATTAACCTTCCCTACACACAATTACTAAAGCATAAATGCAAAACATACATTTTAAAAACAGGCTAAGTACATTAAAATACACACAGTAAAACATTTTGCAATTGAAAATATTAACTGGAAAACAAAACACATTTAAATTATAAAGAAAATGACTAAGACAAAGATGCAGGTGGTTAGAAATTAGATCTTTTAGTTGGGCTAAGCTGTATTACCTCCCTTTTTTTTTTAAACCACTAACTAAAACTTATCCCATCACCAACTATGAGTAAAATATATGACTACCCACTTAGTCCCTACACCTAAAGTCCAGATGCTGGTTTGTCCCACGCTGATCTCACCACATGGCTTCTGTAAACTTTCTGCAGGCCGGTTCGCTCGCGCCATTTCACCTTTGTAATTTGGAGGGTGGAATACAGGTTTGCCGCTTTTCCAGAGCAGAGTTGAGCCGAGCCGAGCCCCAGGTGTTCCTGCTTCTGGGCTGATAGAAGCTTTTCGCTGCTTCTTTGCTGCAGGGCGCACGTTGTCTGCTGATCGTATGCTGATCGTATTTTCTGCTGATCATTTTGGCCACTGCTTCTTTGCAGGGCGCATCTGGATGTTCAGAATTTTAAAAGTCCTGTCCGAAATTTTCAAAGTCGAAATCCAAATTCAAGCTGAAGGTCATTCTCAGAAAATCAGTCCACTTTCAATACAGTCTTTTTTCTCCTCCGTTTCCAATTTAGACTTTTAATCAGTCTTTGAGGAGGCCGAGGTTTTTGTTTATTGTAACAAAGTCTTAGTCCTGGGCCTGGGCCTGGGATGGAGGTGATGTAAGCTTCCATCACCTTTGTTTCAATAGCCTTTGAGCCCCCAGATGGGGTGTCGGCCATCTTTGAAAATGGCTTCACGTGGTAGCTCAAGGTTTTGGGCTCACTGCAACTGAACAGAGCGAAAATCAAACAGAAGAGCAGAAATCTCACCATATTCGCTGTTTTCTTGGGTCCAGGATTCAAATCACAGTTCGAGCTGGACTTACAATTTTAGCTGTAGGGACTAAGTGGGTAGTCATATATTTTACTCATAGTTGGTGATGGGATAAGTTTTAGTTGGTTAGTAATTAAAATAAAAAAGAGAAAGGGAGTAAAAACAGCTTAGCCCATTTAAAGATCTGATTTCTAACCGCTTGCATCTTTGTCTTCATTAAGTCATTTTCTTTTTTTTTTTTTTTTTTTTTTTTTTTTTGGTTTTTGGGCCACACCCGGTGACGCTCAGGGGTTACTCCTGGCTATGCGCTCAGAAGTCGCTCCTGGCTTGGGGGACCATATGGGACGCCGGGGGATCGAACCGCGGTCCGTCTCCTAGGCTAGCGCAGGTAAGGCAGGCACCTTACCTCCAGCGCCACCGCCCGGCCCCAAGTCATTTTCTTTATAATTTAAATGTGTTGTTTTCCAGTTAATATTTTCTTTTTTTTTTTTTTTTTTTTTTTTGGTTTTTGGGCCACACCCGGTAACGCTCAGGGGTTACTCCTGGCTATGCGCTCAGAAGTTGCTCCTGGCTTGGGGGACCATATGGGACACCGGGGGATCGAACCGCGGTCCGTCCAAGGCAGCGCTGGCAAGGCAGGCACCTTACCTTTAGCGCCACCGCCCGGCCCCCCAGTTAATATTTTCAATTGCAAAATATTTTACTGTGTGTATTTTAATGTACTTAGCCTGTTTTTAAAATGTATGTTATGCATTTATGCTGTAGTACTTGTGTGTAGGGAAGGTTAATAGGAACAGAAAGTTCCCCCAATATAGTTTAAAAGTATAGGAACATGAAAGTTCCGGAATAGTGCTTGGTAAAAAAAGCATTAAGAGGGGCCCAGAGAGATAGCACAGCGGCGTTTACCTTGCAAGCAGCCAATCCAGGACCAAAGGTGGTTGGTTCGAATCCCGGTGTCCCATATGGTCCCCCATGCCTGCCAGGAGCTATTTCTGAGCAGACAGCCAGGAGTAACCCCTGAGCAACGCCGGGTGTGGCCCAAAAACCAAAAAAAAAAAAAAAAAGCATTAAGAGAATATTAAGTTACAGGTGTATAGTATAGTTTTCAGAAATGTTATGTTTTTGAAAAGGGCTTGTATATTAATTTTCACTTTATTACGTTGTTGTATGAAAATATTAACCCACCTTTGGCTAAAGGTGGAGTGAGAATTACAAAAGGGTCTTTATATTTCAGAAAAGGGGAAAATGTAGGTGTACCTATCTGAGACCCTGGATTTAGGTGTAGCTACCTGAGACCCACCCATTTCTGGGAGGGGTCTTGGGAACTGGATATTAGGTGTAACCTTACCTGCAAGACCCCGCCCATTCCTGGGAGGGGTCTTGGAATAGGTAGATAAACCTTTGAGCGAGGGGATTCGGGCGTTCTGCCCTGCTGCACTCTCTGGCTTTTGGGTCTCTGCGTTCTGGTCTTTGACCAGCATGGAGCCCAAAGGGAAGATGGCTGAAAGGAATTAAGATGCAGGGTAGCCTAGAATGGCTGAGTGCTTAATTGGTTATGATATTGGCCACACATGTGGTGAATAGGGCATGAATAAAGCTGATGCTTCCTGATGCCTGCCTGTGAGTGAGTCTGATTCCGCCAGACTGGCTGGATGGGGGTTGCGAAGCCACGTGGCCTGGGATGGCAGGAAGAAATCCACCTCCATCCACTTCCATCCAGCCCCATCGTTAATTATTTGATTCAACAGAGATGGGGGCCAGGAGAACTGGTCCATGGTAGGAAGCTTGCCTTAAAGAGCAGAAAAGTGCAGTTATGGCAGAGAAGGGACCCCATGCTTGATAGTTGGAAATGATCACTCCGGACAAAAACTGGGTACTGAAATAAGTTAAAGTGGCAAGCATGATATCCCTCAGTAACAGTATTACAAACCACATTACCCAGAAGCAAAAAAGAGAGAAGAAAAATGTCTGCCATAAAGGCAGACAGTGGGTAATGAGGAAGGAAACTAGTTACATTGGTGGTTGAAAAATGTGCACCGATGAGGGATGGGTCTTGGATATTGTATGACTAAAACTCAAACATGAACAACTTCTTAGCTTATAGTAATTCAATTAAAAAATTTTAGGGGCACAAGTGATAGCATAGTGGTAGGGCATTTGCCTTCCATATGGCCACCGAGGTTCGATCCCTGGCATCCCATATGGTCCCCTGAGCCTGCCAGAATCAATATCTGAGCAAAGAGCAAGGAGAAACCCCTGACCACTGCCAGATGTGGCCCAAACAAATATTTTTAATAGTGATTTAGGGGCTGAAGCAATGGCACAGCAGGTAGGGCATTTGCCTTGCATGCAGCCAATCCGGATTGTATCCCTGGCATCCCATATGCCCCCACCCCCAGGCCTGCCCAGGAGCCATTTCTGAATACAGATCCAGGTATAACACCTGAGCACTGCCATGTTTGCTCAAAATCAAAAAAAAAAAAAAAAAGGTGATTTAATGTGAGAATGTAAAGATTCATAATGGCAAAAAAAAGCAACAGAGGGTCAGAGGCAACTGAACAAGAGAACTGAGCCATACAACTGAGTTTGATGGAGTAGGGGAGTTTGAAAGAAAGAGCAGTGGGGTCCTCGGGAAAAAGGTGCGTAGACTGGTGATGGGTATGGTGCTAGAAATAGGTGCATGGAAAACCATCATAACTACTATAAATCACAGAACTTCAATAAAACAAGATAAAAAATGACAAAAGAATTATTCGTGGCCAGAGAAATAACACAACAGGGCGTTTGCCTTGCACTATGGCTGGAACAACCCAGGTTCTATTCCCAGCATCCCATATGGTCCCCCTTGTCTGCCAGGATAGATTTCTAAACACAGAGCCAGTAGTCAGTTCTAAGCGCCACCAGCTGTGGCCCAAAAACCAAAATAAATAAATAAAAGAATTATTTGTGACTTGGATACTGCCAAGTGAACTTAATAGTAGGACGAGAGAGTACAGTGAGTAAGATACTTGTCTTGCACACAACTGACCAGGGTTCAGTCCTTGGGACTACATTTGATTCACATAAGCAATGTCAGAAGTGGTCCCTGATCACAAGCTATAAGTCCTGAGCATTGCCAGATGTGGCCCAAAACCAAAAAATAAATAGTAAAATAAATTACAAAGTAAAATGATCTGGGGCCAGAGAGAATTAGCCGGTAGGGTGTTTGCTCTGCTCCCTGGCATCCCATCGGTTCTCCAGCATTGCCAGGAGTAAGTCCTGAGTGCAGAACCAGGTATAACTGCTGAGCATCGATGGGTGTGCCCCCCCCAAATAATAATGATTAAACATTTGTTATAGCCACAAAGAGTTCTAGAACTAATTGTCAAATGCACACAGGACTTGGTAAGGGGCTAGGGCTGAGTAACAAGGCACACTTGTTTGTGTGTGTGAAGCCCTGTATTCAGTTCTTGGCACCACACACAAAGAGTTGGTTAGACATGTGATTTAAATGATGGCATAGGGGCTAGAGAGATAGCATGGAGGTAGAGTGTTTGCCTTGCGTGCAGAAGGACGGTGGTTCAAATCCCGACATCCCATATGGTCCCCGGAGCCTGCCTGGAGTGATTTCTGAGGGTAGAGCCAGGAGTAACACCCCTGTGTGCTGACGGGTGTGACCCAAAAACAAACAAACAAAAAAAATGATGGCATAGCTGGATCTGATTTCTTGTTTTGTTCTTTACTCTTTCCATCACTATTTCTCCTATTAGCAGCTTTATGTCCTATACTAATTTCATCCATCCCTATGACTGCATACCAGCTTAACTCTTTCTCTAAAATGCTGATTTTCCTAGACTGGAGAGAGAGTACTGGAATTAAAACTCCTGCCTTGTATACAAATGATCCCAAGTTGATGCCTGACACAGCATATGGTTCCCTGAGAACCTCCGGAAGTGCCTTCTGAGCATAAAACCAGAAATAATTCCTTAGCATTGCCTAGTGTGACCCCAAATAAAAATATAAATTAATTAAATTCTCATTATTCCTATACCCACCTGCCCCCCCTCCTCAGTGAACAAATCTGTGTGAAGCTGTACTACATACAAAGCCATGGACTAATAACTTTACTTTTCAAAGTTTTATTTAAGATTTTTGTTATTTGTTTGGCAGCCACAAACAGTGGTGCTCAGGGGTTACTCCTGCCTCTATCCTCAGAAATTATGCCTGCAGGCTCAGAGGACCATATGGAATGCCGGGGATTCAATCCAGAAATCGAAGCTGGGTAGGCAGCCTGCTAGGCAAACAACTTACTTACCTGCTTTGCTATCACTCTGACCCCTTACTTAGAAAAATTTTAATAGATTTATTTAGAGATTCATTTCAGATTTTTGTAGAAAGAAAAAGTAGAACAGGGAGATGACTAAAATGGTTGGAGCACAGCCAGAGCACTGGCTCAAGGGGTAAGGCATCTGCCTTGCTTGCACTAGCCGTTCGATCCCCAGTGTCCCATATGGTCCCCCAAGCCAGGAGCGATTTTAACCCCTGAGCGTCACTGGATGTGGTGCCCTCCCATCCACAAAAAAGGTTGGAGCACATATTTTGAATGAGGAAGCCCTAATTTTGCTTTTTGGCATCTTATAGTCCCCAAAGCACAGCCAGAAGAGGCCTCTGAGCACAGTACTGGGAGTAGTGTTAGATATGAAGAGATCCAAGAAATAAATAAGTTTAGCTAGAGGGTTGATAGTCTAAGGAGAGTGGCAGAAAGAGAAGATTTAAGGACTCTTAATTTTCTTTACCCAAACGCAGGCATCATCAGCAAAGAACACTTTGCTGTAAGATGACACCCAGCTATTAACACAATAAAGGCATTACACCCTCTTCTTCTTTCCTTTCTTTATTTTTTTTTATTTTTATTTTTTTTGGGTTTTTGGTTTTTGGATCACACCCGGTGGTGTTCAGGAGTTACTCCTGGCTCTGTGATCAGAAATCACTCCTGGTAGGCTCAGGGGACCATATGGGATGCCCGAATTTGAACCACCGACCTTCTGCATGCAAGGCAAACGCCTTACCTTCATGCCATCTCTCAGGCCCTTTCCTCTTTCCTTTAAACCTCTCCCTTTGATATAGAAGCCCACCTGGATGACTTTACCATGCACTGCCTGGTTGAATTTTCTTGGGAGACTAAAGAAACTGCAGTCTGTTGGCACAGACAGAGACACCACAAAGGAGAAGTCACTGACTCCATGACTCTCTCCTGACTGGCTCGGTTTATTTATTTATTTTTTTTTTTAATTTTTTTTTTTTTTTTTTTTGGTTTTTGGGTCACACCTGGCAGTGCTCAGGGGTTATTCCTGGCTCCAGGCTCAGAAATTGCTCCTGGCAGGCACAGGGGACCATATGGGGCGCCAGGATTCAAACCGATGACCTCCTGCATGAAAGGCAAACGCCTTACCTCCATGCTATCTCTCCAGCCCCTCGGTTTATTTATTATTTACGGCTACCCTACCTGCTTCAGACCTATCTGCTTGGGGGTATAAATATGCATGTGCAGTGATTTCACAACGTGTGGGGATTTTATTTTACACTCTGCCATCCCTGCTTGAGGAAGACTGTTGTTTTAATATAAATGAATGAGTTGTAGTGTTGGTATAGGGGTGGTGAGGCCCCTACGGCCTGGCAGGTCTGAAGGTTGCAGGATGAGGGCAGAGAGATTCACAAAGCAGTTAGATGAAGTTCCAGCAGTCAGCCAGCTTTATTTCACAGTCCCTACCACCATGTACACCTCCTCACACGGCCTCTATACTAAGCCTTTTCCTAGCAACTACTTATCTACTCCTTCTGGCTCTCTCGGCCTCTGTCTTCTTTTTAGCTGCTTTTTCCAGGCTCCCTAACTGGTTTTCAGGCTGCTGCTTCTTTGGTGATGCTCAATTGCTGATGCTGAATTTGATGCTGAATCTCTCTGTTGAATCTCGCTTCTGCTCATTCTTGCTTCTACCTCACTTCTCTAACTCTCCTTCTTAATCCCTCTCTCTCCCTATCCAGACTCCTCTACCTGCCAATTCCAGGTGTGGGCAGTTCTGATCATTCAGGTGAGATAAATAAGGAGTTGGGGAGGGGATAACCACAGAAGACAATCCACAGAGACTTTGTATTAGTTTCCTCTTCCCTTCACCCATTGGTCTTTGAGATGTAAAGACCCACTTAGGCTTGGTTAGTGTTAGATAAGTATCTGCCCTTCTTCCCATGTTGATTGTCCCTGAACAACAAATACCGTACGTGAAGAGCTATCTGTTCAGGAGGCTGGGAGCCCCCTGACCCTATGCTTTTCTCTTTTATGCCAGTCTTGTTTTCTTAATCCTCGAGGCGCCCCTGCTTCAGGTTTGTTCACCTGGGACTGGACTCCAGCAGAGTAGCCCACACACCAGTGTGTTTCCATATTTGGCCCCAAAATAAAAAAATATGCATAAAAGAAATGAGGATACTTGACCATCTAGTGATTCTTTGGGGTTTTTTCTTAAATTGTTAAAGAAATAACCAAGCCAACTTGAAACTAGAATTTCCCTAGCAAGTTAGAAATAAGAAAACGGGCCACTTCAGTCAAAGTATTTAGATTTATTTCTAAAATTTTAGTAACATGGGGCTGGAGAGATAGCATGGAGGTAGGACATTTGCCTTGCATGCAGAAGGACGGTGGCTTGAATCCCGGCATCCCATATGGTCCCCCGAGCCTGCCAGGAGGGATTTCTGAGCATAGAGCCAGGAGTAACCCCTGAGAGCTGCCAGGTGTAACCCAAAAACAAAATAAAATTTTAGTATCATATCCCTATTCTTTCAATACACAACTACACTTAGTTTTATTAAGCAACCTTGGGGGTTTTATTTTGGGGGGTGCTGGGATTCACACCAGGTGACGCTCAGGGATTACTCCTGGCTATGTGCTCAGAAATCACTCCTGGCTTGGGGGACCAACCATATGGGATGCCGAGGGATCGAACCGCCATCTGTCCTAGGTCAGCCACCTGCAAGGCAAATGCCCTACTGTTGCACCACCGCTCCAGCCCCTAAGCAACCTTGTTTTTTGATTTTTTTTTGTTTTGTTTTAGCAACCTTGTTTTTTTTTTTTGTGGTTGTTTTTTGAATATATTTTTTATTTAAGTAACATGATCATAGTTGAGTTACAGTCATAAACAGAACACCTCCCTTCACCAGTGTAACATTACCCCCTCCCCCTTCCCATCCCCTGCCTGTATTCGAGACAGGCATTCTACTACAGTTATTTGTTTTTAAGTTCAGTATTGTATTTTTTTTCTTAAAGAATAAGAGTAAAAAATATAGTAAAGGTGTGATAGTGGCAATCACCACTGTTTGCATAGGTCCAGAAAAATGGGGAAGATGGAAAAAAATCCTTGACCTGATTACAAAAAGGCTTCACCCCAGAAGTTTATTGGCACAAGACCAATTCTGGGTTCCAGGCATACCAGTCTGTCCAACCTGAGTCATTCTCCGTGGTCCCGGTGAAACTTTTTCGCACTTTAGCTATTGTTGGTATCATCAGATTTTTATATTTAAAGACTCTGGATTCTGTGCATTTCTTTCATCGATGTCAGGCTGATGTGGAGCATCCTCTAGTTTCAGCATACCATTAAATGCGGAGCGATCTGCCCTGCATGCAGACTGTTGCTGAGTCGTCTGGGTGTTGGGAGCACTCTTTGGAGTAAGTCAATGCCAAAGCAGTGGTAGGTTTTCCCTGGTAGAGACTTAAATCCTGGTAATATTATAGACAATTGTGGTTGTTTCCATAGATGGTATCCATTGTTCAGGTGTGTGTGGGCGATGCCCATTCTTCTGAGGCCTAAGCCAAATCATTATGCCAATGTTTAGGGTAAAAGGCCTAATTACATTACCAAATTTGTGTTCCCATCTCTATTAGATAATAACTTGTTTGCATATGTATTATTATCCCATTTTAATGTGCCTATGCAAAAGAGAAGCAATGCCACAAGATATTGTTGGTGCATTTGGGGGCCGATGAATAAAGCCCAACATTCTCCATAACTTGGTTCAAACATGAAATTTAAACAGAGATACTCTTCTACCAGTATTGCTTATAAAACAGATCTCAAAGGGGGAAAATCAAACAATCAAATAAAGCCAGTGGGCAAAATTGTCACTATATAAAAAAATTGTCACTATATGAGGATGTTCAAAAGAGTTATAGATGTTAAGGGAATACATCTGAGGTATACAAAGGAGATACACGTGTCCCTTTTATGTTTTAGAAATAGTCAAGAGGGAGGGTGTTGTTTCCGAGACACCACTTTGGTCTGTGATTTGGACAAGCGAAGAGCACATGGAGACATGTCCTCCCCTTGAGCAACCTTGTTTTTAATCAATTATTTGCAGTGCTAACCTGGACATTGTCAGCAAAGGTATTATATGTCCTATATATTGAGTGCCATGCAAAATCAAGAGCTGTGTTGGCTTTTTATTCTTAAATCTCTCTCTCTCTCTTTCCCCTGAGATCTCTGAGTAATTGGATCACAGGAATAACTGAACAGAGAGTAGGTTGGATAAAGAGAACAAATAAAAACTTGTGCTGTACAAAATTACCTCAGGTCTGAAGTGACCAGAAGTCATTACTTGTGGGCTCACAAAACCCAGAGAAGTGGATATCACCAATTATCCTCCAGTGCTGCAATGGCAGGAGACCTTAATTGAGCTATTCTATTTAGTTCTTTTCAGAAAAACAGAACTTAAGCTATTGATTGCTAAACACTCTGATCTAGGCTGGGGGTACATGGTTGGCTCACTGAAAGCTTGGCTTCAAATTCTCAAGTTCCAAGACCCTGAGTACTTCCTCAACCCCGAAATAATAAATAAAGTTTGATCATTCCTTTATCAATTTTTTTTGGGAGAACACCATACTTGGCATTCAGGCTTGGGTCAGCTATATGCAAAGTAAGTGCCTAGACGCTGCATTATCGCTTTGTTCCAGCACTTTTTATTGTTGATTGTATTTTATTTTTGGTTATGGGACCACACCTAGGGGTACTCAGTGATCACTCCCAGCACAATCCTTGGGGATCAGTCCCAGTGGTGCTCTGGGCCTCCCATATGCAAAGCATGCTCTCCAGTCCTTCTTCATTGTTCCGCTAGCATTTTTTTAAGTAATTTTAAAGAAAAAATTTAAAGAAAAAATTTAAAAAATGCATCACATAGTTGACACAGTTGACTGTAACATGTTTGTTTCCAGATATCTACTAGCATTTTAAGAATAATTCTCAGAGCCAGAGAGATAGTACACAGGGTAAAGCACTTGCCTTGACATCACCAGCCCAGGTTCAATCCCCACTGCTACATATGGTTTCTTGAGCACTGCTAGGAGTAAGCCTTGAGCACCTCGGGTGTGGTTTAAAAACCAACACAAGGGACCTGAGTTAAAACACAGTAGGGAGGGTGTTTTCTTTGCACACAACCAAACCGGGTTCTATCCCTGGCATCCCACAAGGTCCTTTGAGTATGCCAGAAGTGATTCCTGAGTGCAAAGCCAGGAAGAATCCTTGAGTACCACCAGGTGTGACCCAAAATACAACCAACCAAAGAAAAACAAAACAAAACAAAACAAAAACCAAGATAATATTGACTATTGGTAGCAGTACATGGTGTAGTAAATCATTATCAATCACTACCTAGTTTCAAAAAATTCTAATCACCCTAAAAGGAAAGTCCATACTCATAAATCAGTAATTTTCCTCTACTCCCTTTCCCCAGACCTGGGAAGCACTAAAAATTACAGTTTTGCGATTAAAAATTCTTTTACTGTTCCAGGATGCAAACCAGGATGCCACATTGTACATTTGGGGAACCACTAGGCGGCGCTCAGGGGTCACTCCTGGCTCTGTGCTCAGAAATCGCTCCTGGCAGGCACGGGACCATTTGGGATGCTGGGGACTGACCCTGGGACATCTGCGTGCAAGGTAAATGCCCTACCATTGTACTAGTGCTCCGGTCCCTCATTGCACTTTATCAGTCACATTAATTTTTTTTGTTTATTTTGTTTTTGGGTCACACCCGGTTGATACTCAGGGGTTACTCCTAGGTATTTGTTCAGACATTGCTCCTGGTTTGGGGGATCATATGGGATGCCGGGGGATCGAACCGCTGTCCGTCCTAGGCTATAGTGGACAAGGCAAATGCCTTACCACTTGCGCCACTGTTTCGGCCCCACACATTAACATTTTTATACTTTTGATCCTCTAAAACTGTTTCTGAATATTTTGTTAAAGGGCTCAAGAGAAAGTACAGGAGGTAAGAAAGAAACATGCCTTGCATGTGGCCAACCTAACACCACTTACAGTCCCCTGAGCACTGCCAAAAGTCAGCCCTCAGGACCATTGGGTGTGGCTCTAAACAAAACAAAAAGTCCTCTTAATAAGTCTTCAGTAGAGAACTGTAGTCAACATCATAAACTGGAATACAAGAAAACTCATATCTTCACTTGTCCCTTGTGTGCTTGTCTAATAACCTGTGAAGTCATTTGTCTCTGTGTTACTCTCCTCCAACACCTCTATTTGTCTTAGGCAACATATAAAGTATTCCTTGTGTCTCATTCGCTTCTTTTATGGCTTATGTCCATTTATTTTTCTGTGGGGGAAAAAAGTCAAAGATCTTTATTAAATAAATATTAGTGAGTTAGTTATCTGGCAGCAGCCAGATATATCATGCCTTTTTTTTTCTTTTGTTTTTTGTTTTTGTTTTTGTTTTTGGGCCACATCCAGCGGTGCTCGGGGGTTACTCCTGGCTATCTGCTCAGAAATAGCTTCCGGCAGGCACAGGGGACCATATGGGACACCGGGATTTGAACCAACTACCTTAGGTCCTGAATCGGCTACTTGCAAGGCAAACGCTGCTGTGCTATCTTTCCGACCCCCATGCCTTTTATTTTTAAAAAATGATAGACCAGGTGATTCTGGTAGTAGAAATAATTGTAATATATATTTTGTAGTAAATGTAATCCCCAGCCAAAAGATAAGTTTAAGTCTTATCACCCAGTATTTGTGCCTGTGACTTTACCTTGAAAAAATTGCTAATGGAATAGAGCTTAGATAAAGTCATGTTTTTAATGAGAATGGGCCCAATGTTACTATGAAAATGGAAGTGACACACACAAAAATAAAATCTATGAGGAGGTACAGGCAGAAACTGGAGAGATGTAGCCACAAGCCAAGAAATCCTGAGATGGTCCCAACTACCAGAAGCCAAGAAGTGGCAAGGAAGGATTCTTTGCAAGGGCAGTCATGGGAGACCAACCCCTCTGCCATCTTGGTTTTGGTTTCCAGAACTGTGCAATATGCTTATCTTGCTTATTTATTATTTAGGAGGCTGTACCAGGGTTCAAGTCTAGGGAGCATATATATATTCAAGAGATGGGTTCTACCACTCAGCCACATTCCACCTCTCAGATTTTTATTACTGAAAACTACCCACTCTATGGTCACTTGTAATACCAACTCTAAGGGACTAACATCAGTTACCCAGGGTACAGACATTAAAGTTTCCTCCCTTCTGCCATTTCTTCTGAAACTCCTCTTGCCCAAATGTGGCTTTAGCTATCATCAGGAGGATTGAGCAGAGCCTCAGTGCAAAGCCAGGAGGAGTGAGCCCTCAGTATTGCCAGGGGTGGCCCAATCACACCCCACAAAATAAAGTTTAATGTGATATATTTTAGTTTTCAGAATTGAAAATTTAGTTGTGCAAATGAAAATAGGAAGTATACTGTATGGTATTAAATGACATAAATTTATTTATATAAGTTAAAATAAGCAATCATCACAAATAAACTTTTATTGATTGTTTTCTCTCTTTTTTTTGTCTAGACTTTGGGTCACACCCGGTGGCACTCAGGAGTTACCCATGGCTCTGTGCTTAGAAATCTCTCCTGGCAGGCTCAGGGAATCATATGGGATGCTGGGAATCGAACTGAGTTCCATTGGGGTTGGCCACATGCAAGGCAAACACCCTACTGCTGTGCTATCTCTCCAGCCCCTATTGATTGTTTTCTGATAATTGCAGTTGTCATTCCTTTAAGTTTTTTTGGAGCAAGCTATATAAAATAAAAATTTTATATGTCTGTTAAAGGGACAGGTTTGAGGTAGGAGGGAATATGGGGGATATGGGGGAAGGAGACATTGGTAGTGGAATTGGTGTTGGAAAATTCTATGCCTGAAATAACTCTATTATGAACAACTTTGTAAGTCATGGTGCCTTAATAAAAAAGAAATAAAGGATAGGACAGAATCTGTTTAGTCCAGATTATGAGTCAGTGCCACCACAAAAGAAAACCATCTGATATACAGAAAGATTGATTCAAACCTCATTGTATCCACAGAACATGGAACAGAGATGCTTAGACTAAAAGTTAAAGAAATTGATAGCATCACTAGGATTAAAACATTCCAAGTTAAAAATAGATAGAAACATATAGGACAAGAAACATCCACAATGCAGAAAAAGCAGAAAACAGAAACACAAAGGTAGTAATTAAACCCCATACCTCAATAATCATCTAGTATAAGTATGATATAAAATCAGCAGTCAAAAGATGAAGTGGCTGAATAGATAAAGACAAACAAATAACAGAGGGTGGGGATAGAGTTCAAAAGTTGTAAACACTTCCCTCATACTCTGGGTTCAATCCCCAGCACCACAAAATATGAAAGAAAAATCCATCTACTAATAGGCATACAAGAAGCTCATATCATGGACCAGAGCAATAGCACAGTTGGTAGAGTGCTTGCTTTGCATGTAGCTAAGCTGGCTTTGATCTCTGGCATCCCTTATGGTTCCCAGAGCTGAGCAGGAGTAATTCCAAAGTGCAGAGCCAGGAGTAACACCTGAGCACCACCAGCTGTGGCCAAGAAACCAAAAAAAAAGAGAAACAAAAAGAATTCCTATCAGATAGTAAGACAAGCTTTGTACTGAAAGGCTGAAGTAAGGTATTTAAAGTCTTTAGTTGAGAAAAATACAAGAACTGCTATATTACGTAAAGAAGTTGTGGTATCCACAGCCATGTGCAACACCTCAATATCTTATAGTAGTATCAGTCTGGGAGTACCATAGGAAATTCGATGGGAAAATTACAAAGTAATTTACCAAGCTCAGTGAGCTGAAACAGTAATACAGAAGCTCAACAAAACCAACCACAGCCCAGTAAATCCTTAGACACTGACTTTAGTAACACCATGGAGAGATATAACAATCATTTCAAATTGACCTGGGCTGATTGATCTAAGTTTTGATCATACCATTGGCCTTTTGTATTGCAACAAGCAATATGAAGTAAATTTGTGCTTCATGGAGGCAGGCTATGGTGGTGGGTGGGAGACAGGGGGCATGAGTGTAGGAAAGGTTACACTGGTGATGGGACTGGTGTTTGAACATTTAATGCCTGTAATGATGTTATGAACAATTTGGTAAACTCATGGTGTTAGAAAAACTAAAAGAATAAAAAGATATTGCAGAATACAAAATCAGTAGGATTCTTCTTTGAGATTAAAAACAATGAAGTTCCAGGACAGGAAGTTAACTCAAAGGGTTTTGCATGTGGAGACCCCGGCAGCATATGTTTCCCTGAGCACTGAGCCAGATGTTGCCCCTGAGCATAGTCCAGTGTGGCCAAAAACAAAACAAACCATAAAAAAAAAATGAAGTCCTGCCTTTGGAAAGAAGACGGTTGGAATTTTAGCAAATTACGCTAGATAATTTAAGCCAGGAAGTGAAAGGCACCAGATGATCTTACTCATATGTAGAATATAAGTAAACAAAGCCAAAAATATCTGGCAAAGCAACAAAATAATTCTTGGACTCGGTTTAAAGAATCAGAGGGAAAGAGGAAGCAGCATGGAGACTGCTTGGTGCTGATGCGGCAGTTGAGTTGATGGGTGAGGTGAAACTTCTGTACGGAATAGATGGTGAAGCTGCATTCCTAAAACCTTACTGTATTATACATCAACGGTAAATCAATGAAATTGGATTGTTAAAAATTGGAGGAGGGGCTTTCCAAGAAGTGTTGAGGGCCAATCTGGACTGGATAGTACAATGTGGCTTCAGTCCAGAGGACCCACCAAGGCCACCCCAGCAGGGCATGTATGGGGACCTTCAGTGGCAGGGATTGAACTCAAGTCCTAGCACCTGCATGCCATGCACCTCAATTCCTGATTTCTTGGTCTTTAAAAAAAGTTGTGGGGGGTCTCCCAAGTGGTACTCAGATGTCCACATCCAGTGATGCAACCAGGCTGGTGGTTCAGCACTAGGGCCTCAGGATGCAGAGCTGCTCAGGCCCTGCACTGTTGGGGACTACCAAGATCACCCCAGAGGTGTTGGGGAGAAAACCAGGGCTATGCCACACAATGCTTGAGAGATCATATGGTGCTGAGAATGGAACCTGAGTCAAATGCAACACTGTATGATCTCCCCAGCACCCGTTAGTGTTCAAAACAAAGATTCAGGATTACATAAAAAATAATAGAGGCCGGAGCGATAGCACAATGGTAGGGCATTTGCCTTGCACACCACTGACCCAGGACAGACCTTGGCTCAATCCCCGCTGTCCCATATGGTAACCCAAGCCAGGAGCAATCCCTGAGCATCATCAGGTGTTGCCCCCCCCCAAAAAAAAAAAAAACCCAGACAGTTGATAGTTAGCAGAATTTTTGATTTGGAGACCACACTTGGTGGTTCTTATTTGTTTTGTTTTTGTATCACACTCAGTGATGTTTAGGGCTTACTCCTAGCTCTGCCCTCAGGGATTACTCCTGGTGGGCTCATGTGGTAGGGTGTTGAGATTAAATGATATGGCCTTGTACAAATAAGTGCTCTACCTGCTATACTGTCACTCTGACCCCTCATACCTGATGGTTCTTAAAATTATTATTGGTTGGGCCAGAGAACCACATGTGCCAGGGGTTCAACCTAGGTTGGCTATGCTATGTCTCTAGTCAATTTTAGATTTTTTTTTTATTATAAGAAAAAGCATCACAGCCTTGGGACACTTACCCTGCATGTGTAAGGGTCTGAAACTGCACACAGAAAGCATCTAGTAACCATAAGAATTCACCAATTTCCAGGAGCTGGATTGAAAGCATAGAGGATAGGGTATTTGCCTTGCACACAGATGACCCAGGTTCAATCCCTATTGTCCCATATTCCCATATGGTCCCCTGAACCTGCCTAGAGTGATTTCTGAGTGCAGAGCCAGGAGTAACACCTGAACACCATTTGGTATGGTCCCCAGACCAAAATATAAAACAACAACAAAAACAACCAAAAAAAAAAAAAAAAAAAAAAGGATTCACCAATTCCCTAAACCAAACCTGACTCAAATGATTCAGTGATTGGATCCATTTTACCATTTTATCCTTTTTTTGTTTTTTTAAGGTACTTCCAAATGCTACTGTTTTCAAGTTAGCCCTTAGAAGAATTGTTCTGGTCCTGGTCCCACAGTAAATTCTTTGGATATCATAGTTATGCTGTCACTTCTAAGTTGTTTTGTTATAGAGATTACATTACTGATTAGAAGAAAAAGCTTGGACATCAGAGTCACACTGTCTGATCTAGAAAACTCCTTTAGTCACAGTGAACTGGGCAGCATTTCCCAAAGTAGGAGGCCCTCTACTAGAGAGGGAGGGGGCTGAGTGCTGTTGGACCAATCCAGGAGGGTAGTAGTAGCCTCAGGTGTCATTGGAGGGTGCTCTTTGTTGGCTTAAAGATCTATTTGGGGGGAGCCCAAAGAGATCAAACAGCAGATGCTATTACCTCACCTACAGTTGGTACTTAATAGAAGTTTATTAAATAAATAAGTTGAGGCTTGATTGGAAATGAGTCCTTCTATAAAAAAGAGTCCTTGGGTACATCCTTGGCACAGCATGCCTTGCATGCAGACGATCCAGAATGAACCTGGGTTTGATCCCCAGCATCCCATATGGTCCCCCGAGACTGCCAGCAGTGATTTTTGAGTGCAGAGCCAGAAGTAACCCCTGAGCACTGCCGGATGTGCCCCCCAAAGAAAGAGTCCTAGTGGGGCTGGAGCACAGTGGTAGAATATTTGCCTTGCATGCAGCAGACCCAGGACAGACAGCTGATCCCCACATCCCATATGGCTCCCCAACCCTGCCAGGAGTGATTTCTAAACACCGAGACAGGAGTAAACCCTAAGCATCACCAGATGTGGCCCTAAAACAAAACAAAAGCATAGTGGGTAGAGCATTCGCTTTGCATGTGGCTGACAGATGTTCAATCCCTAGCATCCCATATGGTCTTCTGAGCCTGCCAGGAGTAATTTCTGAGCACAGATCCAGAAGTAATGCCTGAGTACAACTGGGTGTGGCCCCAAACATAAATAAGTACCTAGATGGATAGATATAGATAGGTATGTAGATGATAAATAGATAAATAGATAGATAGAGATAGGTAGGTAGGTAGATGATAGATAGATAGGTAGATGATAGATAGATAGATAGATAGATAGATAGATAGATAGATAGATAGATAGATAGATAGATGGGCCTTGTGAGGACAGAGAGTTAGCAAAAGCATTAAGGTGCTTGCTGTGAATGTGACAAACCACTTATGGTCCCTCAAGCACTGCCAGGAGTGATTCCTGAACAGAGCCAGGAGTGATCCCTGAGCAGAGCCAGGAGTATAGTCTGAACACCACCATGTGTGACCCTTGAACAAAACAAACAAAATGGGTCTTTGGAAGAGAGACTCAAAGAGTTGAAGAACCCAGAAGATTGGATCACCATTCCAGAGTAATGCCCTGAGCATCACTAGGTGTGGCCCAAGAATGAAATAACAACCGTTTTTGGAAAAGGAATTCCAATTGCAGTACAGGGTTTGTGCCACAGACTGGTAGCTCTAAGGGCTGCACCCACACTAGCTGATGTGTAGGGCTTTAAGTGTGGAGTTCAGATGTAGGATCCCCATCAGTGGGACCTGAAGATAAACATCTCAGAATCTAGCCAACAGAAAGATGCATTCTTTTTTTTTTTTTTTTTTTTTTGGTTTTTGGGCCACACCCGGCGGTGCTCAGGGGTTACTCCTGGCTGTCTGCTCAGAAATAGCTCCTGGCAGGCACGGGGGACCATATGGGACACCGGGATTCGAACCAACCACCTTTGGTCCTAGATCGGCTGCTTGCAAGGCAAACGCCGCTGTGCTATCTCTCCGGGCCCAAAAGATGCATTCTTGCTTGCATACTTTCGGGGGTGTGCAATTCAAGTGGTATGGCAAGTTCCTGCATTCTGATCCGGAGAGTCACCAGGTAATTTGATGCTTTACTTCTGATCACACATAGAAGAGCAAGAATAGCACCCGTAGTCTATGGGAAATGACTATTTGTTTTTGGCTTACTTTGAAGCAGTAAGATGACAAAGAAATTTGATGCGGAAGAATCACAATACTGGCTCATTTTCAGTATCATGTAACAATCCTCAATACTTCATTCCTATCTTATATTTACTTACATTATGTATTAAAATTTCAAAGTGGACATTTAGGGGCTGGAGAGATAGCATAGCAGTAAGGCATTTGCCTTGCTGCTGATCCAGGATGGACAGTGGCTCGAATCCCAGCATCCCATATGGTCCCCTGTGCTTGCCAGGAGCAATTTCTGAACACAGAGCCAGGAGTAACCCTTGAGCGCTGCTGGGTGTGACACAAAAACCAAAAATAAATAAATAAATAAATAAATAAATAAATAAAATGGACATTTAAAACTAATATGATGCACTTTTGTTTTCTATCTCAATTCTCTTCTCATATATCTTTAAATAAAACTATTTTATTCCCCTGCCAAAAAAACCCCCAAAATACGTCTTGTAAGCTACATGTAAATTTTATTTATTTATTTATTTATTTATTTATTTATTTATTTATTTATTTAGGTTTTTGGGTCACACCCACAGCACTCAGGGGTTACTCCTGGCTCTGGGCTCAGAGATCTTTCCTGGCAGGCACGGGGGGTGGGATGGGGGGGGTGGGGGGGTAGGGGGTAGGAGGGCGCGGAACCATATGGGCTGCCGGGATTTGAACCACCGTCCATTCTGGATCAGCTGCATGTAAGGCAAACACTTACCACTTTGTATCTCTCTGGCCCCCATACATGTACATTTAAATAAGGGAAGGTAACTGTAGCCTAGTTCAGTGATGTTTTTATTAGATTGTTAGTGGCTCAATGCTGACCCCTAGCAGTGCTTGGGGGACCATATGTGGTACCAGGGATTCATAATGGAGTCAGCAGCAGGCTTAATTGTACTATCTCTCTGGCCCAGTGATGTTTTTCTTGTTTTGTTTTGGGGCCACAGTTGTCAGTGCTCAGAGTTTACTCCTGGCTCTTCATGATTCAGGGATCACTCCTGGTGCACTTAGAGGACAATGTGGGTTGTTTATTATCACTCTGGCCCCAGTGATGTTCTTAGACCTTGTCTTACCTCCAACTCTTTGCAGATAATTCCTAAAATAGACCAAAGCAGTTACTAGTTTTGAAGTATGGCTGAACCATTATACTCTATTCCCAAGGCTTTCCTGGGGTTTATAGAAAGAGGTTCTGAAATTTTTGTAAAGCCCCACAGAAAGTTAACAGCAAGAAGCGATTTAGGAGCACAGAGCCAGAGAAACCTTGAGCACTGCTGGGTGTGGCTCAAAACAAAAGACAAAAAGCAAGCAAGTAAGCAAGCATGACAGAGCTCAGGGCTTGAGTGATAGCACAGTGGGTAGGGCTCTTACCTTGTACACAGCCTACCCAGAATCAGTTCCCTGCATCCCATATCGTCCTCTGAGCATCTCCAGGAGTAATTCCTGAATGAAGAGCCTAGAGTAATGCCTTGCATTGCCATGTGTGTCAAAAATAAACAAACAAAACTATGTCCTCAGGAGCCACAGCAATAGCACAGTGGTAGGGCGTTTGCCTTACATGTGGCTGAACTGGGACAAACCTTGGTTCGATCTCCAGCATCTCATATGGTTCCCCGAGCCTGCCAGGAGCGATTTCTGAGTGCAGAGCCAGGAGTAACCCCTGGGCCCAGCCAGGTATGTCCTGAAAATCAAACCAAATCAAACCAAAACAACCCACAATCTATGCTCCCACAGCCCAAAAGAATGATAAAGCTCAAGTTACCCAGTTTTCAGTCCAGAGTTCTGTTGCCTCAGCTGTCGTGACTGCACTGCACACAGCTTTTTTCCTTTTCTCACTTAGGGGTTCCTCCTGGCTATGCACTTAGAAATCACTCCTGTTACTGGGTGTGGCCCAAAAAAAAAACAAACAAAAAAATAGCACCTGGCTTGGGGGGCCATATGGGATGTTGGGGGATCGAACCGCAGTCCGTCCTAGGTTAGCACGTGCAAGGCAAATGCCCTACTGCTTGCGTCACTGCTCCAGTCCCAGCATATAGCTTTTCTTTTCTTTTCTTTTTTTCTTGATTTAGGGACCACACCCAGCAGCAGTCAGGGGTTACTCCTGGCTCAGACTCTGCACTCCTGATAGGCTCAGGAATCATATGGGATGCCGGGGATAGAACCGGGTCTGTCCTGGGTCTGCCGCTGGCAAGGAAAACACCCAACCACTGTGATATTGCTTTGGCCCCTGCACACAGCTCTTGAAAGGCGTGCTGGCAGCTTTTGGGTTGCTTTGGGACAGGGGAAATGTGTGGCCAGTTGGGAGTAAAAGACATCCTAGCATGTGCCAGCTGGGAGGACAGCCTCTCACCGCCTCAACAGCTGGGCTCCCAGACTGAGCACTTCATGCAGAACTCACATGATGGAGACATCTATTTTAGGAGAGGTAAAAGGGTAAAGGGTGCTCTCTCTCTCTCTCTCTCTCTCTGTTTTTGGGTCACACCCGGCAGTGCTCAGGGGTTACTCCTGGTTCTATGTTCAGAAATCACTCCTGGCAGGCTCGGGGAACCATATGGGATGCCGGGATTTGAACCACTGTCCTTCTGCATCTAAGGCAAACGCCTTACCGCTGTGCTATCTTTCCAGCCCCTACAGCGCTCTCTTTATGCAGATAAGAGTTCTTAGATCTTGGAGAAGTACAGGTATTTGCCCTTGAGATTTTTGGGGGGATGGTAGAGGACCTCCCCAGTGATTCTGGGACTACCAGGGGCATATCTGGTGATGCTAGAGAGGTCATCAGTACCAGGGGCATTGAACCCTGAGCCTAGTGTATGCCAGGCATACACTTCCGTCCTGAGCTACCTCCCTAGCCAGAAACCTTTAAAACTGTTTTGTTTGTGGGCTTTAGGGATCACAATAAGTAAGTGTTCAGGGAGCCATATGTGGTGCCAAGAATCAATACACCAGGATTGAGGGGCAGGAGCGGTGACACAGCGGTGGGATATTTGACTTGCATACAGCTGACCCAGGATGGACCACAGTTTGATCCCCCCACATACCATATGGGCCCCAAGCCCAGAGCGATTTCTGAGTGAAGAGCCAGGAGTAATCCCTGAGCATCTCCTGGTGTGGTATAAAAACCAAACCAAACCAAACCAAAACAAAAATCATGATTGACTGTATGTAAGGTAAGTGCCTTACCCTCCTGGATTATTTCTCTGGGCCTGAGATTTTATAGGAGGCTAGCCTAATTTAGAGCTATAATTTCTTTTATTCTGGAAAATCTGTAGAGAAGTCTGCATTTCTAACCACAGAGCTGTTGGGAATTGAGCAACTATATTTTAGTAAAACCAGGGTAAGGAAGGACATACAAAGATAATTAAAAAAATGTGGGGTCAGGGGCCGGGCAGTGGCGCTAGAGGTAAGGTGCCTGCCTTGCCTGCGCTAGCCTTGGATGGACCTCGGTTGGATCCCCTGGGCGTCCCATATGGTCCCCCAAGCCAGGAGCGACTTCTGAGTGCATAGCCAGGAGTAACCCCTGAGCGTCACCGGGTGTGGCCCAAAAGCAAAAACACAAACAAAAAAAAAATGTGGGGCCAGACTGATAACACAATGATAGGGCATTCTGCCTTGCACATAGTTGACCCAGGACAGACCCGGTTCTATTCCTGGCATCCCATATGGCCTCCCGAGCCTGCCAGGGGCATTTCTGAAAGCAGGGCCAGGGACACCACAGGTGTGACCCCAAAACAAAACAAAACAAAAACAATGAAGATAATGAAAATGTGTTTATAAAGGTGAACAAGCAAAGCTCTTGATGTTTTCCATATAAAGCATGAAGTCACGATGTAAGTTTTTTCCCAGAAAAGAACAACTGAATTTTTTTTTGGGGGGGGGGAGTTGGGTCACACCCGGCAGCACTCAGGGGCTACTCCTAGCTCTACACTCAGAAATCGCTCCTGGCAGGCTCAGGGAACCATATGGGATGGCGGGAATTGAACTACCGTTTTTTCTGCATGCAAGACAAACGCCCTACCTTCATGCTATCTCTCTGGCCTCAGCACAGCTGAATTTAATGAAACTTCGAACTAACTTGTACTTGTGGTCAATACAGATGAGAGACAAGCTCACTAAAACTACAAAGAGGTGAACCAGAATGTGGCTGGAATCTCCCCCAGATCTATACGACAACACACACACACACACACACACACACACACACACACACACACACACTGCTTGAGACTAAGGATTGTTGGGTTTTTCTTAAATCCAAGTTGAGAAAACCAGTTATTTTTGGGGAGCTGGAGTGATAGAGCCTAGTTTGATCCAACACCATCACCACAACCCCTGGCAGCACCCTGGGTATGACCTCACAATTTTTTTTGGGGGGAGGGGGAAACTTCTGGTGATGCACAAGAGTCACTTCTGTGCTCAGAGATAACTCCTAGAAGTGCTCAGGAGATATATGGGATAGCCTTAAGGCACTTGCCTTATACATGCACAATCCCAGCCTGATCTCTAGCACAGCCAGGAAGGATCCAGGAACACAGAGCCAGAAGCATTGCCAGGTTTGGCCCAGCCCTTAAATAATAAAAATTTGGGGCTGGAGAGATAGCATGAAGGTAGAGTGTTTGTCTTGCATGCGGAAGGATGGTGGTTCGAATCCCAGTATCCCATATGGTCCCCTGAGCCTGCTAGGGGCGATTTCTGAGCCTAGAGCCAGGAGTAACCCCTGAGCGCTGCAGGATGTAACTCAAAAACCAAAATAAATAAAATTTGTAATTTGGCTTGAGAAGGTATTCTGATCCTTTTGGCTTTTTTTTTTTTTTTTTAGCCACTCTTAGTGGTGCTCAGGGTCACTCATGGTGGTGGTGGTAGTGGTGAACATGTAGTATGGGGGGATCCAACCTAGGCCTCTTGTATGAATCCTTAAATTTTATATATGAAATCAGTGTATAAAAGCCTTGATACTTACAACATTTACATGAACAGCTCCAAGGAGGAGGCTCTGAATCCTCCAATGTTGTGTCCAGGTCTTCATGCTGGTTGCTGACTGGTTCCTGAGAACCCCATCGTTGGTCCATGCTGGTTCATCTTACTGGGTCTAAGTCCAAGATAAGTGTCTGGTCCATTGCTGTCCTCCTGATCTGTTGTTTGCTGCTGCCTTTTTTGTTTGTTTGTTTGGTTTGGGGGCCACACCCAGCAGTGCTCAGGGGTTATTCCTGGCTTTGTACTCAGAAATCACACTTGGGGCCAGAGAGATAGTACAGCAGTAGGGCATTTGCCTTGCACGCAGTTGATTCAAACAGACAGTGGTTCGAATCCCAGCATCCTATATGATCCCTTGTGCCTGTCAGGAGTGAGTGCACTTCTGAGTGCACAGTCAGGAGTAACCCCTGAGCACCGCTGGGTGTGACCCCAAACCAAAAAACAAAAACAAAAAAGAAATCACACCTGGTAGGCTCAGAGAACCATATATGATGCCGGATATGGAACCCGGGTCGGTCATATGCAAGTCAAAAGCCCTACTATTGTGCTATGACTCCAGCTCCAGATCTTTAACTCTTGAGAAATAAAGGCATCTCTTTCTGGGTCTAGTTCTAGGGGGCCCTTCCCCCACTTCACTTCTTTCAACAGAATGACCTTTCACTATTCTATCAGGTCAGAGTGCTAATTAGAAACAAAATTTTTGCTTATTTTTAAACTTCACATTCCCAAGTTACACTGACATTTTCTTTTTGTGTCTATGTCCTTGAAAATCTAGGGCAATAGATTTGTCAAAAGGGTGGCTGATATTTTTCCTGGGTTTTTTTTTGGACACACCTGGTGGTGCTCAGGGCTTCCTCCTGACAGCTCAGGGTTCACTCCTAGCAGGGCCCAGGCCATCAAATGGTACCAGGGATTGAACACAGGTCAGTCTTGTGCAAATGCCCTACCTGCTACACTCTTTTTTTTTTTTTCAAATCCACAAAGACCTCTTCAACACTTTATTAGCATTTTCTTCTTTCAAAATTAGCTACTCCTTCCCACTCAAGCACTCCACATACATATCCCAAAATTCTTTACACTTGGAAAAATGATCACACAAAGAGAAAAGGAATACAGCTTGCCATAGTCTAATTTCTCATGTTAAAGAGATAATTCAAAGGGCCAAAGTACATGTTTCACATGCAAGAGTCCTAAATTTTACCCTTGGCCCCACATTGTCCCCTTAAATACTACCAGGAGCAGCTCCAATGTACTAAACTGGGTGTGGTACCTGAGCACCACCAGAGGTCACTCCTGAGCAGAGCCAGAAATAACCTATATATCACGGTATGTGACTCAAAATTCTAGGTGGGAGGGGGAGGACGATAAAAAATACAATTAAATGTATTACTGTAAGCTCCCAAATTCTTTGAGATACATGTGATGTCTTTTACTCTATGCTATGGCAAGGATCGAACCAGTATTACTGGCTGCATTGCAAGACAAACACACCTTAACCCCCTATACTAGCTCTCTGGGCTTATGATTTGATTTTACCCAGAACTGAATAGTTTAAAACTAATTGAGTAATTCGTAATCCATGTGTATATTACTTTATTTTTGCTATATTTGTAAATCCAACCTGTCATATCTACTTCTGGAGTTAAAAAGTACATCCTTCATCTCTGATTGCAGAGTTTGAAAACATGGGCATATACATACATATCCACACACAAATTAGGACTGGGGTTGTAAGGGGTGGTTTCATTTTGTACATAGATCTCACATGTTCTAGTCTCTGGCACTACATAGTCCCTTGATCACTGTATGGAATAATTCATCACCACGCCCCCCAAATTAAAAAGTATCTTTTACATAATACTTAGAAGAGTCATGTGATAAATATATCGCTCTGAAAAGAGGAAGTCTCCTTCTTTCTATAGACCTTTAAGAGATGGCATATGCAGCACACATTAAAGTAGAAAGTGTTGCTGGAATGAAAGTGATCCAGCAACGTCAATAAAAATACCAATAGAATGTGCAACCCACAATCCTAGATTACAGATCATCTGAAATGGCTTTCAAGTTCAATTGAAATTACAACCCATCATTCAAGTGACAAAATATAGCCCACAGCAGCAGGCAAGTTATACTTTATATTCTATTAATCTTTCAGGGGCCTGAGAAAAAGGTAGGCTGCTTGCTTAGTACATACTAGTCAACCCAGGTTCAATGCTCAGGCCCTGATGTGGCCCTTGAGCTCAGCTGTAAGAGTAAGCTAAGCTCTAGGAGCACTGCTGCAAGTTGTCCCAAAACCAAGTTTACATATTCTTTCTGACCAAGTGGGGCCAGAGATATAGTACAGCAGGTAAGCTGCTTGCTTTGCCCATGCTGACCTGGGTTCAATTCTCCATGCCCATCAGGAGTAACTCTTGAGCACTGCTGGGTGTGCCTCTCCTCCCTCCAAATAAGGACAGAAGTGGAAGAGGAACTAAAAAATAGATACAGGGGATTAGAGTGCCTGCAGAAAGAAGGCCTGGATTCAAGTCCTGAGCACTGCAGGAAGTGAGCAGTTGGGAGTAAGTAGTCCCTGAATACTACCTAAATACTAAATAGCCACAAATTAAAACTGATAATCTTCCAAATATGAGGTTTTTTTGTTGTTGTTGTTGTTGTTTTTGGGTCATACCTGGCAGCGCTCAGGGGTTACTCCTGGCTCTACGCTCAGAAATCACATCTGGTCCCCATATGATCATGATGAGATCTTAAGAATCCTATTTGCCATAAATAGCAAGATGAAGCACCATGATAGACAAGTTACAGCAATCAACATAGTGTGGCATCTGACTTCACTTACTAGATACATTTCCTTTTTCCTGATCAAATCAACCAGGGCATTGGCGGGGGGTGGGGGGTGGGGGGGGTGGGCGAGATGGAGGGAAAAGATGGTGCTTAGAGCAGTTGAAATATGAACGAGCATTACATGCAAGAATTCAATGTTCATTCCTTACATGTTAAATTCCTTACAATTAAAGGGCTAGAGCATTTATGGTTGGTCATTTTAAACCTACAGTAAGAAATTTAGAGTATCTCCCTGGATACTTTCCTCCGTTTCAACTACTAGATTTTTATGAAAAGCTTTTTAAATAAGGGCACACCCAGTGGTGCTCAGGGGAACTTACATGGTACCAGGAATTGAACAAGGATTGGCTGATATGCAAAACAGTAGGCACTGGCCTTGCATATGGGCAACCCAGGTTCAATTGCTGTGCCACTCTGAGCACAGAACCAAGTTTAGGACTGTGACTGGACCACTGTCAGCCAGGTACGGCAAAAAGCAACTCCCAAAACAAAGTAACAGAAAGGACTGTACATCAGTGAAGTTGGTCAGTGGCAGAGCATGTCTTGCACATGTAAGGCCCTGGGTTTGCTTCTCAGTATTGCATGGTTCACTCATTACAGGCTAGAAAAATCCTGGAGAAGTTAGGTGTGTCTCCAAAATAAAAAGTAAAAATAATCCTTAGCACCACTGAGAGTGGCCCTGGAGGCCCCCAGCACTGCTGAACCATGAGGCCTGCACCACTGGGTTGAGTATGGTCAGAAGAGGGCTTCAAGTACCATGGGGACTCAAATAATCAAGTAAAATTCTTTTTTTGTTTTCTGTTTTTTTTTTTTTGGGTCACACCCGGCAGCGCTCAGGGGCTACTCCTGGCTCTACGCTCAGAAATCACCCCTGGCAGGCACAGGGGACCATATGGGATGCCAGGATTTGAACCACCGACCTTCTGCATGTAAGGCAAACACCCTAACTCTATGCCATCTCTCCGGCCCCCACTAAAATCCTTGTCAAATTATATTATTTTTCTGTTGGGATTCTTAAAAATCTGTATATGGCCTTATCAACACATACAAGATTGTACTCTGGGTCAGTGATAGTGGGTATGGCATTTGTCTTACAAACAGCTGACCTAGGTTTGATCGCCATCAATCCCTATGGTCCCAAGCCAACTAGTCAGGAGTAAACCCTGTGCACAGACAGGAGTAAGCCCCAAGCACTACTGTGTGGCCCCAAAAACAAAGTATATTCTACTAATCTTATCACCAAACACCAAGAGAAAAACCTACTGGTCTTTACCAGTCTAGGATCAACAAATATTGTTTAGAGTATTATGTATTGGAGAATTCTAACCATCTATTCTGAATAGACAAGTGAAAGCCTTTCCCAAAATTTTAGTTAAAAATCCTCCTATTGGGGCCCGAGAGATAGCATGAAGGTGTTTGCCTTGCATGCAGAAGGACATTAGCTCGAATCCCAGCATCCCATATGGTCCGAGCCTGCCAGAAGCAATTTCTGAGTGTAGAGCCAGGAGTAACCCGAGTGCCACCGAGCATCACCTCCCCGCTCCCAAAAAAAAAATCCATCAATATTGACTGGGGGATGTACAGTAACAGCAGAGCACAAATCTCACACATATAAGGTTCCTTAATCTCTATCACTGCAACGTCAGAAAGAATTAAAAGCCCCAATCCCAATAGTAAGGAAAACTGGGAGCTAGAGATAAGAATGCAGCAAGTAAGGCACTTGGCATGTGGCATCCCTAAGCATTGCCAGGAGTGATGCCTTAACATATCAGGTATAGCCCCAAACAAGTACCATTCCATTCCTTCATAAAAGCTGTTTCCTCTCTTCCTTCGTTAAAAAAAAAATAAAAAATCTGCCTTGGGTTTATGAGTGTCCTATAAATGACATCTACTTTGCAGAAAGAGGCCCTCAAAATAAGACAAAAGAACACGTAAGTAGGGATACCTTTAAAGATGCTAATTTTTCATAAAGCAGGGAGATAGAGTTCAATGACACTGCTGGAAAAAAATCTAATTTCCTGTTTTTGCTAAGGGGTAGAGGGTCTCTTGTGCTTAGGAGGCCGAGGCCCCCTCCCATGATTCTTGGCCAACCAAACTAGCAGCTCAATGCGAGGGTCTGTGGATGCGGTATTGGTTAGATCCTGGTGAACAAAAATTACCCAGGCCACCCAGCAGTGCTCTGGGACCATCTGACACTTAAAATTCAAACTAGGATTGGCTGCATGCAAGAATTTGTTTTAAGCCCTGATTATCTTTTGTCAACCCCCCAATTCTGCTCTAAAAACAGACTTAACTCTGTGATTACCTCTTTAAAATGTGATCCTTTTTTCTCCTAATTAATATTTTCCGGGCCCGGAGAGTTAGCACAGTGGCATTTGCCTTGCAAGCAGCCGATCCAGGACCAAAGGTGGTTGGTTCGAATCCCATATGGTCCCCCGTGCCTGCCAGGAGCTATTTCTGAGCAGACAGCCAGGAGTAACCCCTGAGCACCGCCGGGTGTGGCCCAAAAAACAAAAACAAAAACAAAAACAAAAAAGAATATTTTCCCTATGTTTAACTTAAAAGTTTCTTGAGGGCTATATCCAAAGGCACCCAGGGGCCACTTCTGGCAGCCAGTGCTAAAGGAAGCAATGTGGTGCCAGAAATTGAACTGATGACATGCAAGGTTGGCAGGCACAGATTCTCTGGGGAGGATACTAACTGCCCAGCCCTTTAAGTAAAAAAATTTTAAATCAAAAAGGCTGTATTTGGGGGCCACAGATGTAGTTTAGTGTATACTGTACATGTACGACACCTTGGTTTCTATCCCCTGCATACTCTCCTCCATGCAATAGTCATCTTATTTACTTTTAGGAATCTGTTCTAAAAAGTTGTTTTCCCTAAGTGGCAATCAATTTCTCCTTTTCATTGTTTCCTTAGAAAACAAATCAAGTGAAAATAAAACCTTGCTCTCTGTTTTAAGAGACAAAAGACAATTACACAGATCATTTTCTGACTTTAAATTCTTATGCTACTTTTTAAGATGTAGCAGCCACTGTGAAAAAAGTTATTTGAAACTTACTAATGATATTATCAAGTTTTATAAAGAAAACTGTTTAAAAATTAAACAAGATCCTCAGGGCCCGGGAAGATAGCACAGCGGCGTTTGCCTTGCAAGCAGCCAATCCAGGACCAAAGGTGGTTGGTTCGAATCCCGGTGTCCCATATGCACGCCCCCCCCCCCCCCCCCCCCCCGTGCCTGCCAGGAGCTATTTCTGAGCAGACAGCCAGGAGTAACCCCTAAGCAACGCCGGGTGTGGCCCAAAAAACAAAAACAAAAAAACAAGACCCTCTTGAACTCTGACATTGCTTAAGTATCACCAAAGCCTAATTATATATATATATAAAACACGAGCCAAAGCACATGATTAACTTTCCTAGTTTTAAAATGCCCATTTTATTCATGTACATCCAAGGAAGAGATGATCCATAAAACTGATTTATGGTAAAACACTAACTCTAAGATAAACATCGTTCAATTTTGCACATTTCCAGGCAGAAATATGGGTATTGTTGTTTGATTAAAAGGGACTTACCAATAAACTTCAGAAAGTAGTCAATTCACCTGTTCTTTAAAAATGAGTATGCAATTGTTACAAAGCCGTACTATATGGTTTATAAAATGTACTTTTATTTCCTGTTACTCTGCTGTTACATAGGGCATAACATTTTCACAAGGCATTTTTGGGACTACAGTCGATGATTAGCAACACACAGTAGTGGTCCAACTCTCTAAGTCACAATCACTAGACAAACTGAAACCCTCTCATTTGTGCACACATCTGCATGGAAAAGTACTAAAGTTTTAGACTTGGACTTGTTTACTTTATTTCCCCTTTCTAGTGTATTAAATGACATGCACTTTAATTTGCCAAAGCAATGCTTGTATTCTGGCAGCAACATGCTACTTTTATTACACAGTAAAGTGAATACCAGAACTACAAAGGCAGAGGTGGAAGTGAATTTTTATTGGGGCAGGGAAGTTGTCAACTTAAACAGCAGCAAATGAAGAGTGAATAAGAAAACTCCCCATTGTTTCCAATAAACAAGGCCTCCATGGTATGGTACAGGAGACGTTTCAGTATGAGACCCCCAGCCCAGAAATGTCAATGCTTTTTCATTCAATCTAATACTTCTGGATTTCGACCAAAAAAGAAATACATTAAAAGCATGGAAAAGTTGCTTATTAAAAGGAAACCCCAAGAGTAAGGGAGGGAATATAGAAACGAAGGAATTATGTATAACACTTTAAAATTGTAATTCACTACATGTTTGTATCTTCACAGTAATACAAAACACAGTCACTTGCAGAACTGGTTCAGATTACTTAAATATCAGGTACATTTTTAGTCATCTACAGAAGTGTTTGGACATTACTTATTTTTATATGAAATGAAGCTATTAATACTTTTCTACAGCAGTAACTGCACACCAGAAAAGGCCAAGACAAACACAAACCAAGGAATGGAGTTTTCCCAAAGCTGCAGTGTGAAAAGACTCTAAACAGTTGATTCCATACACATGAATGGGTTTCTTTGCTAGAGGAAATCCAAATGGAATAAGGAATGGAGATGTGTAAAAAGGTTTCTTGGGTGGAAGGAGTATGCCACCCTGTATGCACTTAGTTCTCTGCCCCTTCTGCGGCATCACATTCTTCTCCTGCACTGTCTGATGTCCATAACTAGAGGGGAAAAAGGAATCAGATTAAGTTACTAGTTGTAGGTGAGATCTTGGTATTAAGTCTACTATCCTAGCAAAGTATAGATAACTCAGACTGTAGGTCATACGCCAGCACATTCTGTAAATAATTCACAAATTCCATCAATGGGTGTCCTTGTAGATCTCATACCAGGTATATTTATGAAAGACACAAACATGTACTGTATTTCGGATTGCTCCTTATTTTAAAACAACACATTTCAGAAAACGACAAAATTCATAGAACTTAATGTTCTCATCATTCACAGTAGCCCAATGTTCTTGAAAGCACTACTGAAATGAAATTCGAGCTAATGCAGAAAACTAAGTAGAAAACCATGGTGAGGTAACTTCAAATATATAAACTTGTACAAAAGCAGCCTTACTTGTGTTGTTATAAAAAATTAAATAGGTGAGGATGACATAAATCACAGGAAAGCCAGAGAGGATATTAAATTAAATTGATCTCCAAGATTTCTTTAGTTTCTTAGAATGAAGCAATAAAATGAAGGGAATTAGCAATATTTGTTGACTATAAACCACAGCTCACAAAATGGAATTCTTGTAGACATTACTGGCTATTTTAGAAAAGCCAAACATTTAAAAATGTAAACTTTTATCAACTAACGTTCTATAATTTACAATACTGTTAATGGTTTCTCGTGCACAGAATTCCATCTCACCTCCCTCCAGCAAGGACCCAAACGGCTCTCCCTTGGCAATCTCAATTCAGTGGTATGTATCAGTTTTCTCATTCTATCATCTTTGGCTTTCGTTGCTACCTTGCTGTGTGTCTTTGTCACATAAGAAATCATTATCTTTCATATAAAAAAAAAACCTCAATACTAAGATACTGAAATAAAAACTGGCCTTTTTCTTCTTTTTGGGCCACATCCAGTGATGGTCAGGGGTTACTTACTCCTATCTCTACATTCAGGAATCATCCTTTGAGGTTCTTGAGTAACCATTTTCAGATGTTGAGGACAGAACTTAGAATAGCTATGTGCTAGTGGCCCTGACCCCAAACCAAACATTCTTGGTGCATTATCTCAAAGAAAACCAGTTAAAAGATAACAGTTCTGGGCCGGAGAGATTGCATGGAGGTAAGGCATTTGCCTTTCATGCAGGAGGTCATCGATTCGAATCCCTGCATCCCATATGGTCCCCAGTGCCTGCCAGGAGCAATTTCTGAGCCTGGAGCCAGGAATAACCCCCTGAGCACTGCCGGATGTGACCCAAAAACCACGCCAAAAAAAAAAAAAAGATAATAGTTCTGACCACTATCTGACCCCCATACAAGGTATTTCTGAATACTTTCTTTTTCATTTTTCACACCTAGCAGGGCCCAGGGCTTATTCCTGATTCTGCGATCCTTAGGGATCACTTTCTGGTGGGGTTTTAGGTGACCATGTGGGGTGTTAAGGATCAAATGCAGGTCAGTACATGCAAGGTAAGGTCCTTACCCATGCTCTTTCCAGGCTCTGCATTATTTCTATGCCACCATGACAGATATTTGTGTTCACTGTGAACAATGAACTTTCATAATTTTCCTACATAGCTACATACAGATGTCCCCAAAGATAGGGAATCTGAAATAAACTAAGTTATTCTGTTCCTAAAAAATGAAATAAAGGGGCTGGAGAGATAGCATGGAGGTAAGGTATTTATTTGCCTTTCATGCAGAAGGAGGGTGGTTCAAACCCCGGTATACTATATGGTACCCCGTGCCTGCCAGGGGCGATTTCTGAGCATAGAGCCAGGAATAACCCCTGAGCGCTGCCGGGTGTGACCCCCCCCCAAAAATAAAATAAAATAAAATTAGAATGAACTCACTGTTAGGTTGTCTCTAAGCAACTGCATGATGAGGGTGCTGTCTTTGTATGAGTCTTCATTCAGTGTATCAAGTTCTGCAATGGCTTCATCAAAAGCCTGAGAAACAATGTTTGTGATAAATATTTTCTTTTTTTTTTTTTTTTTTTTTTGGTTTTTGGGCCACACCCTGTGACGCTCAGGGGTTACTCCTGGCTATGCGCTCAGAAGTTGCTCCTGGCTTCTTGGGGGGACCATATGGGACGCCGGGGGATCGAACCGCGGTCCATCCTAGGCTAGCGCAGGCAAGGCAGGCACCTTACCTCCAGCGCCACCGCCCGGCCCGTGATAAATATTTTCATTGGCACAAATTGATCAGCCTACAATTACTAAACTATTTTTATGAAATATGCAAACAGCTACTTTAATTCTAGCAATCAAAACCAAAACTCAATGGATAGATCTATCCCATAGCCCTCTTCTTTCATAGGGCCACTCCAGGCAATGCTAATATTGGGAGGGTGGGAGAGAGTGGTAGAGAAAGAAGTGGTCCCAGAGACTTAACTAAAGGCCTCACATATGCTAGATAAGAGTGCCTCCACTTTGAGCCATATCCCCAGCCTCTCAAAACTCAACAATATGGCGCTAGAGGTAAGGTGTCTGCCTTGCAAGTGCTAGCATAGGACAGACCGCGGTTCGGTCTCCCATATGGTCCCCCCAAGCCAGGAGCGATTTCTGAGCACACAGCCAGGAGTGACCCCTGAGCGCCAAACGGGTGTGGCCCAAAAACCAAAACAAACAAACAAACAAAAAAAACCCTCAGCAATATCATTTCCTTTTATTCTGAGTCTCTCTTGAGAATGACCTGAAATTTTAAGTCCTAAGACTTATCAAAAGACATAAGTTTCTTTGCTCTTTAAAAGGATGTATGACGGGGCCAGAGAGATAGCATGGAGATAAGGCGTTTGCTTTAAATGCAGAAGGTTGGTGGTTCAAATCCTGGCATCCCATAAGATCCCCCGAGCCTGACAGGAGTGATTTCTGAGCAGAGCCAGGAGTAACCCCGGAGCACTGGCAGGTGTGACCCAAAAACAAACAAACAAACAAACAAACAAATAAAAGGATATATGACAATACTGTGTGAATACCGAAATACAACAAGATCTACTATTTGCTTGCAAAACCTCTTTTTAGTCACCCATTTTGAGGAATGCAACTACGTATTAGTTCTGTCTGACTGGGCAGGCATTCCTGTATAACTTTTTCATCTGTTTTGTTTTGGGGGCCACACCTAGCAGCGCTCAGGGTTTACTCCTGGCTCTGTGCTCAGACGTCGCTCCTGGCAGGCTTGGGGGACCATATGGGATGTCAGAATCAAACAGGGGTCTGTCCAGGGTTGACTACCATCAAGGCAAAGGCCCCACCGCCGTGCCATTGCTTTGGCCCCGACTCAGTATATTTCTTTCTTATTTCTATGAATACTCTGGCTATTGTGCACTAAACAGATCGTACCAATGCTTGTAATCCCACTTAGGAGGGTAAAATACCCAGAAAGGTGAGAGGTAGTTATAAAGCCGAAATTCAAAAACTGAGTTACCAAGTAAAATACCTAGAAATGAATATACCTGCTATCTCAACCTTAACCCAAGAGGAAACCTCTAAATGGATACGCTTACCGTTTTAGCAAGTGTGCAGGCCAGCTCTGGGTTATTGAGAATCTCGTAATAAAATACAGAAAAGTTCAGAGCAAGACCCAGTCGGATTGGATGTGTAGGTTGCATCTCTTTCTTGCTTATATCAAAAGCCTCTTGATAAGCTCCTTGGGAATTATCTATCGTTTCTGTGAAGGAGAAAAAAAGCAAAGAACTTGCTTGATAAATGTAGTATAGCAGTCACATACACAACAAAACTGAAAAGGATCTAAATTATCACTCAGAATGGCAATTTTTTTATAATCAACTTAAGTAATTAGGTTGTTTTCAGTGACAAGTTTACAAGCCTACAATAACACTCATTTCTTCTCAGAAATATATAGTTAATGTCATAATCCTTCAAAATAGGTAGCTAATATGTTATGTCAGAGAGGAAAAAAAGCACAAATCCTGTTTTACTATGTTATTTCCAGTAATCTTAAGGTCATGTGACATAATAGAATCACTAAGAATTCATGAAGAATTTGGGGCAAAGAATATGAAGACCCAAAATTAAAAGTATGAATGATCCGTTTAAAATAATTTATTTTGGGGGCTGGCAAGACAGCACAGTGGTAGGGTGTTTGCCTTGCACACGGCTGACCCAGGATGGACCTAGGTTTGATCCCTGGCATCCCATATAGTCCCCCCTAAGCCAGAAGTGATTTCTGAGCGCATAGCCAGGAATAACCCCTGAACATCATCACTGCGTGTGGCTTCCCCCCCCCCCAAAAAAAATTAATTTTGGTTTTTGGGTCACACCAGATGATGGTCAGGAGTTACTCCTGGTTCTGTATTCAAAAATAACCGAGTGCTGGGGAACATGTAGGATTCCAGGGATCCAACCTGGGTTGGCCACATGCTAGGTAAATGCCCTACCCACTGTACTGTTGCTCCAGCCCCCAGATTAAGTTTTTTAAATCATTATAAGCAGCATTTATGAGCTCATTTTTTCAAAGGGAAACACTGATGATTTTGAATCATTACATTCTTGACGATTTTGGAGACTATAGATAGTATTAGCTTCTTTATACATATATGACAAAATGGCTTTTATTTTGTTTTCTTGAGGAGGTTCTGGGCCACACCTGGCTGTCGAGGGGAAACAACATTCACTGTCAGGTATAGAACTGGTTTAGTTCATCCAAGACAAGTGCCTTATATTTGCCGTACCATCTTTCTAGCCTCTCACACTGGGATTGGAGGGCACACAAAGCTGTGTGTAGGCACTATTCCAAGAGCGTATCTCTTGGCTCGGAGAACCTTATGGTACTACTAGAGGTAGAATCACAGGCATTAGCCCTTGCACTGTATCTCCTTGGGTCCCAAAATGATTTTCTTTTCCAAAAAATTATAAAGAAATTGGAAACTGGGCCCGGAGAGTTAGCACAGCGGCGTTTGCCTTGCAAGCAGCCTATCCAGGACCAACGGTGGTTGGTTCGAATCCCGGTGTCCCATATGGTCCCCCGTGCCTGCCAGGAGCTATTTCTGAGCAGACAGCCAGGAGTAACCCCTGAGCAACGCCGGGTGTGCCCAAAAACAAAAAACAAAACAAAAAAAAAGAAATTGGAAACTATACAGTGACTCTAAATGTTTTCTTAATCTTCCCTTTTTAGTTATTTTTGTTTTACCCATAAGCCAAACATACATACGTTTTCGATCATCACCACTTGCAACTTCAGCAAGGTACCGGAAATAATCTCCCTTCATTTTCAGATAGAATACTTTACTCTCTGGATTAGTCGCATTGGCTATTAAATACTTATCCAACAATTCCTGAAAGAAATGGGATAAAACATTAGACATTTATGAAAGGACACTTGATTAGACTTACAAACTAACAATGATATGTATTTGAATCATTAATTATCAGAGTAATTTTATACCGTACCCCCTGAATTTGAAGCATGGGCTGAGAACAGGAGTCAGGTGGTTGCCAATAGCTGAACGCTTGGCTTTGGAACAACCCATAGTTTCTGATGGTAAGTTAGATTAGATCAAACACTAATTATAGAGTCCGTCTGTTCACTCCTCCATTTATTCAGCAACATTTGCTAGGTGCCAGGCACTACGTTTGAGTTAAGGGTTATAAAGAAGATATAAATAAGGTCTTTGCCCTCAACAAACTCACAGCATAATAAGAAAAGAGGTGACTACGCCATTTACTAGAGGCTGGAAGTTAGGAGGTATGTAAAGGTTAGCAAAGGCTGTGGAAACAAGGAATATCTGGCTCTGTTGGAGATGGCTTCCCTGGGAAATGACACGTAGAAGGGGAAAACAGACCCCAGTTTCCTCTGTTCATGCAGTGCACACTAGAACAAGGCAAAGGAAAACACAGGGCTCGAGACTTCAATGAACTGCTAGGAACCTACACAGCAACAGAGAGACACTGAATATCATCATTTGTTAAAATGGGTATTTGTCATTTTAATCCTCCATTTCAAAGTGTGCACTTAATGAGTTAGTACTTTGCAAACTCAGGTATTTGAAAAAGGTATCTCTGGGAACTTAAGAATCACAAAAGACAAGACAGAACATTCTTGGAGTATAATTTTTACTCTATAGTTGGTAACCAGTCTTTTGGCATTAATATATATTACAGAAACAAATTACAAATTCTAAAAAGAAATTAATACCCACACTTCAATGGTTTGCTTGGGGATAAAACTGCCAATCAGCTGTGAATGCACAGAACAGCATCACAGGGCAGCGCTTAGTAAATATCACTAGTAATTTTTGGTTTAGGCAAGATAAAACTAGTCCATACAACTTACACAGAAAGTCTGGAGAATAAGTAGGAAGACCATTTCTAATTCAGAAAAATGGACTTCTGAGGAAGTGTAAGAAGGCTGTTCACAAATAGGAAAGGGTTATAAAACTACAGGGTTTTTTTTTTTTTTTTTTTTTTGGTTTTTAATTTTTGCGTCACACCAGGCAGGATTCAGGGGTTACTCCTGGCTCTATGCTCAGAAATCACTCCTGGCAGGCTTGGGGGGACCATATGGGATGCTGGGATTCGAACCAATGACCTTCTGCATGAAAGGCAAATGCCTTACCTCCATGCTTTCTTTCCGGCCCCCAAAACTACAGTTCTAACTTAAGAACTTTATTTTAGAAGTTGTATCATCCTTAAATCTCATTGATCATCATCATTATTAGTGTGTGTGTGTGTGTGTTAAATCTCATTGATCATCATCATTATTAGTGTGTGTGTGTGTGTGTGTGTGTGTGTGTGTGTGTGTGTGTGTGTGTTACTGAGGGGTCACTCCTGGCTCTATGCTCAGAAATCACTCCTGGCAGGCTCGGGGACCATAAGGGAAACTGGGATTTGAACCACCGTCCTTCTGCATGCAAGGCAAACACCTTACCTCCATGCTATCTATCCAGTCCCACATAATTTTTTTTTTTTTTTTTTGGTTTTTGGGCCACACCCGCTAACGCTCAGGGGTTACTCCTGGCTATGTGCTCAGAAGTTGCTCCTGGCTTGGGGGACCATATGGGACACCGGGGGATCGAACCGCGGTCCGTCCAAGGCCAGCGCAGGCAAGGCAGGCACCTTACCTTTAGCGCCACCGCCCGCCCCCCCCCCACATAATTATTATTTTAGATATTGGTTTTGGTCCAAACCCTATGGCACTGAGAGCAGTGCTGTGTGCCAAGGATTGAACCTTGGACTCCTTTCTGCATACTCTGCATTACATTATTTTTTAGTTTTAAGTTATTTAAAAATAAGAGGAAAAAAACCACATTATTTTAAAAACTGTTTAAATTAAACTGATCTGGAGAGACAGTAAGGTGCTTACTGTGCCCGCAGTCAACCTGGGTTTGTTCTCCAAAATATGATCCCCAACCACTGCCAGGAGTGATCCCTGAACACAGAACCAAGAGTAAGCCCTGAACCCAGCGGGGTATGGCCCCTAAAAGAGTAATTTTTAATACATGTACATGATATGTTTGGGGATAGGGCAATTGCTCAGTGGCAAAGAATATGCCTCGCACGGATGAGTTAGACCTTTGGAATCACATGCTAATCCTTGGAGCATGGCTGGACTAGCATCTCCAGGAGTGGCCCCAAAACACCACCAGGGATGGTTCCTAAAAAAGTGATTTGAAATTCAGGGGAAGTTACTATTATAATAAAATTATCTGATGACATCTTTAGAAGCTTATACATTATAGTATGGGCAGGTATCAAAACAGTGGCTTAAATATGAAAAATTTCTGATCCAAGAATGAAGCAATGATGTCACTGAGAGTCACACCCAAACACCAAGGCAACTGAAACAACAAACACTGTTTCCATATGCCTTACTCAAGTAAAAGAATCATGGAATTTCTTTTGCTCTGTATCACCAATACCATTAATAGCTAGTTACTTAATAAAATAAACCTGAGAAACTTTTTCCAGAATCTTAGAAAAATCATACTAATTTCCCCTCTACTTTTTTAGGTTTATGAAAGAACTAAATTAGACAAAGAGTTCACTTATTTCTAAATCTCAGACTCATCCACAACCATTACTATTCTCAAAAGAAATGAATAGAAAAACCGTAAAATGAAACTGAGCAAGAAAGTGAATTCTGAAAAACAGTATCAAACAATACAGTATTTATTTACTCTGTGAAACCACTACCTCTGATTGCACACCCTGAAACGCCAATGTAAAGTACCTCTTACTTCTCACACTTTTCCAGGTGAAGACCTCACTTAGTCTCTGTCTCTCTGACACACAGACTTGGTACCTTTTAAGTCTAATACTTTATAATTACATGTAGTAGAAGCACTGTGCAGAGACAAGAGTCTGACTTGAACTAGGACTTGGGGTTGAGGTGAGTCAAAGTAGGGGCGCTCATGGAGACCTCCTACTCACCAGCATACTCCCAGGCATTCCAAAGACTTAGAAAATTACTAAACAGCTACTGGATTAGTACCTATATAGCCATGCATGGCTGGCTGCTTCTTTCTTATTTATTTTGATTACTAATTTGCATATAGCCATTACGTACGATTTACAGTGTTGGCTTTAATTAGTGACTTGTGCATTACTTCCATCCTGGAGTTTCAGCCAGGTATCATGATCTGTCAGATGACACTAGCTCTCTGTGAAGGAAACAACAGATATCAAATAATTCTGTCTTCCCGTAAGTTATCAGTGGAAGAGATGTATATTTCAGCCCAACTTAAGAAAAAAATTAAACAGACTGGAATCAGTCATGCATTAACAAAACTGATAATGGCTGTATCAAGTAAAGTCAATACTAGTTATTATGAATATCAAATGAAATAAAGGATACATAAATACTTAATATGCATAGCCTAAGTATACAACCTTTATTTAAAAAAAATTCCACAGGGGGCCGAGGAAGAGGGAGTTGGGGGGCACTGGTAGTGGGAATGTTGTACTGGCAAAAGGGGGTGATCTTTTTTGTAACTAAAACCCAACCACAAACATGTTTGTAATGATGGTGCTTAAATAAAGATAAGAAAATAGTAATGAAAGGCATACTAGATCAAAGCAACTTAAATACGGTCAAAGTCAGAGGAAAGGCTATTTTATACAGGCCATTCAATTTAGTAGCTGTTAAAGTACTTTGAAATAAACTTATACTCAGATAAATAGGATGGGAATGCTGAAAGGAGTATTCCTTAAAAACTACAAAGTACTACATTAATAAAATAATCAACTTAACTTAGAGGTGAAAAAGCTATACAAAGAAAACTACAGGGCCCGGAGAGATGGCACAGCGGCGTTTGCCTCGCAAGCAGCCGATCCAGGACCAAAGGTGGTTGGTTCGAATCCCGGTGTCCCATATGGTCCCCCGTGCCTGCCAGGAGCTATTTTCTGAGCACACAGCCAGGAGTAACCCCTGAGCATCTCCGGGTGTGACCCAAAAACCAAAAAAAAAAAAGAAAACTACAAAACACACTTCAGGGCCAGAGCCATGGCACAGTGATAGGGCATTTGCCTTGCACGCAGCTGACCTAGGACGGACCAAGGTTCGGTCCCCCCCATGTCCCATATGGTCCCCGAGCCAGGAGCAATTTCTGAGCGAAGAGTCAGGAGTAACCCGAGTGTCACCAGGTGTGGCCCCAAAACCAAAACCAAACAAAAAAAGCACCACTTCAAGAAATAAAACAAGACACAGGAAATGGAAACAATTCCCAATTTATGGATTGGGAGGATTAACATCATTAAAATGGCAATATTCCCCCAAAACACAGATTCAATGCAGATCCTATTAACAATACTCATTAGCGAGTCGGAGCGGTAGCACAAGGGCTAAGGCATCCGTGCTAGCCTAGGACTGACTTCGATTTGATCCCCTGGCGTCCAATCTGGTCCCCCAAGCCAGGAGCGATTCCTGAGTGCATAGGCAGGAGTAACCCTTGAGTGTCACTGGGTGTGGCCCCCCCCCCCCAAAAAATACTCATAGGGGGCTGAGCCATGGCATAAGCGGTAGGGCATTTGCCTTGTGTACAAACCTAGGACAGATTGCGGTTCAATCCCCTGGCATCCCATGTGGTCCCCCAAGTCAGGAGTGACCACCTAGCGTCACTGAGTGTGGCCCAAAAACCAAACAACAGACGCCTGAAATTCATGTTACGATAAACAACACTGAACAAATAAAACAATCCTTGGGAATAAAGACAGGAGGCATCACTTTCCCCAATTTCAAAATATACTACAAAGCAGTAATGATTAAAACAATGGAATAAAGATAGACCCTCAGGCAATGACATTCTTATCATTGGTAATGGAGTAAAAATACAAAGTGGAGCAAAGAAAGCCTTTTCTACAAGTAGTGTGGGAAAAACTGGTCGGGTAGGGCAAAAAAATGAACTCAAACTTCTTTCTAATGCCATACACAAAAGTCAAATTAAAATGGGTTAGAGAGGGGCCGAAATGGTGGCACAAGCATCTATCTGCCTTGCCTGCGCTAGCCTAGAACAAACCGCGGTTTGATCCCCTGGCACCCATATGGTCTCCCCCAAGCCAGGAGCGATTTTTAAGTGCAGAGCCAGGTATAACCTCTGAGCATCATCGGGTGTGGCCCAAAAATACAAAAAACAAACAAACAAAAATAGGTTAAAGATATTTGTTATTAGACCTGAATCCATAAGGTACTTAAAGAAAAGGTAAGCAGAACTCTCCAGGACACTGAAGTTAAAGGCATCTTAAAAGATGAAACACCACTGACAAAGCAAGTGGAAGGAAAGATAAAACAAATGGGATGACATTAGACTACATAAAGGGGCTTCTGCACCTCAAAGGAGAGAATGACCAAGATAAAAAGACTGTGCAAGGATCAGGAGAAATTATTACCCAACATCCAACACCCATAAGGGATTGATAGCAAAACTTTAAGGCACTGGTAGCTAAACAAGGAAAGAAATCTAACCCCATCAAAAAATGGAAAGAGAGGAACAGAAACTGTCTCAAAGCATAAATATAAATATATATAGCCAAAAGGCACATAAAATTGCTCCACACCACTGATCATTAAGGAGACGCAAATCAAAACAACAACGAGATCTATCATCTCACACCACAGACACTGGCACTCATTAAAAAGATCAAGAAGGAGCCAGAGCGGTGGCGCTAGAGATAAGGCATCTGCCTTGCAAGCACTAGCCCAGGATGGACCATGGTTCGATCCCTCAACGTTCCATATGGTCCCCCCAAGCCAGGAGCTTGAGCTTGAGCGCACAGCAAGAAGTAACCCCTGAGCATCAACAGGTGTGGCCCAAAAACAAACAAAAGATCAAGAACACCCAGTGCTGGCATGGATGTGGGGAGAGAGGGATGCTCATTCACTGCTGGTGGGAATGTAGACTGGTCCAGCCTCTTGGGAAAACAATATGGACATTCTTCAAAAAACTAGAAATTGAGCTCCTGTATGACCCAGCAATACCACTCCTGGAAATATAGAGGCTCCAAAACACAACACAGATAAAGCTTCTGCACTCCTATGTTCATTGCAGCACTATCACAATAGTCACAATTGACTTCTTTATTCGCTCTTCTGTACTTGAGCACTTGTGTTGGCTCCACATTCTGGCTATTGTGAATAGTGCTACAATGAATATAGGAGTGTAGGGAGAAGACCAAGTTTCATGGAAGTAACAGCTAACTGTGTTGCTTAGGCCAGGGCTTTAAAAACCTTTTCCACTTGCACTCCCTTTTTATTTTTATTTTTGGTTTTTGGTCCACACCCGGCGGCACTGGCTATCTGCTCAGAAATAGCTCCTGGCAGGCACGGGGGACCATATGGGACACCGGGATTCGAACCAACCACCTTAGGTCCTGGGTCTCCGGCCCTGCACTCCCTTTTTAAATGCTTCCAAACATTTACTGATAATAAAGCATATATTTATGCACGTGGTTCAATGGTAGAGGGCTTGTCTTACCCTGGGTTTGACCTACCCCAGGACCACACACAAAAATTTCAACAGATTTTTATGGTTTTTCACAATTCTCACAATTACAGGATCCCTGGACACAGTTACAGCTTAAGCAGATAAGCTATAGGACCTTTGCACTCAATTGCAGACCCAAGTGGCTAAGTAGCACCAGGAGTGGCTCCTTAGCACACCTGCAGGACACTCCCTCATCCCCACAAATCAAGGCCTTAGCTTTCCTCCCCAAGATAAACATCATTACTAGTCTATGGTACAATCTTCAGATATTTTATGCATTTAATATTTCATTTTACTATTAGTTCCTGGCACATATGTAAAAATCATGTATGCATACCACTCCATCCCAGCTCATGTTACCATAACTTCAGATATTCTTCTATACCTTGTCTTTTTGTTCTGGTTTAATAAGGTCTTCCTTATTTTGAGAAAAAAAAAAATCCCAAACACCAGGTTGTTCACAAAAATAACCCACAGTGTCAACTTTAGAACAAATCTTTAGACTATTACACAATTTTTATAGAGGATACATTTCACAGTGCCAATTCTCATTCACAAAACTACATAAGTTAAAATTGTGTTGAACAGCCCCACACTGTACTCTCACACAGAGTAAAACACATGCCACTAACTCAAAGCTGATCTCAAGTACCACTTAACTAATGAGATTGTCTTTGTAGTTAGGGAAGAAACTATTGAACTTATGTATGAACGGAAGGAATTGTACTCCCTGGATAATAACGACTCTGTTTTGGAGACAGTTGATAAAAACCATTTCTTTATTAAGTCATAAAAAAGTATCAAAATTAAAAGCGGGGCTGGGCAGTGGCGCTAAAAGTAAGGTGCCTGCCTTGCCTGCGCTAGCCTTGGACGGACCGCGGTTCGATCCCCCAGTGTCCCATATGGTCTCCCAAGCCAGGAGCGACTTCTGAGCACATAGCCAGGAGTAACCCCTGAGCGTTACCGGGTGTGGCCCAAAAACCAAAAAAAACAAAACAAACAAAAAAAACAAAAAAAAATTAAAAGCAAAAATTATAGGATAAGACAACTACTAGGAACATCAGAGGAAGTGAAAATGGGACTAGGCTCAGGGCAGAATGAATTAATGAATATAAGAAGGTCAAGGATGGAAGAACAGTGAGCATGTGGCTAGGGGAGAGGTTACTCCTGGGTAGGCGCTCAGAAATCACTCCTGGCTTGGGGGACCATATGGGATGCCAGGGGATTGAACCACAGTCCGTCCTAGGCGAGTGCTTGCAAAGTAGATGCTTCACCTCTAGCGCCCCCACTCTGGCCCCTTAGGGGAAGAGATTCTGGTAAAAATGTTCATCTTAGACAAGCCCCTAGATAAAGAAATAATGGGACAAGATTTCTGTGGGGTTTTTTTTCTTTTGTTTTTTTTGGGTCACACCAGGCAGCACTCAGGGGTTACTCCTGGCTTTGCACTCAGAAATCACTCCTGGCAGGCATGGGGACCATATGGGATGCTGGGATTTGAACCAACATCTGTCCTAATTCAGCTGTGTGCTAGGCAAACACCCTACCGCTGTGCTATCTCTCTGGCCCTGGGACAAGATTTTTGTGCTGAAGAGTCAGCCTCTCCTTCCTCAGCCTCTTTTTCATCCTGACCAACTCAAGCTGGTCTTCCCCCATCTTCTTCATCATCAAATAGGTTCCCCTCATCAGCAGAGTCATATGCACTCCCTGCAGACTCCATCTTCACAATAGTCCCATCTGTCTTCAGGGAGCTGCTGCTCTGTTCTTTTTGTTTGTTTGTTTGTTTTGTTTTGTTGTTTTTCGGGCCACACCCATTTGATGCCCAGGGGTTACTCCTGGCCAAGTGCTCAGAAATCGCCCCTGGCTTGGGGGGACCATATGGGACGCTGGGGGAATCGAACCTCGGTCCTTCCTTGGGTAGCGCTTGCAAGGCAGACACTTTACCTCTAGCACCACCATACCGGCCCCTGCTCTGTTCTTTTGACTTATTCTTCATGTCTATTGCTTGTTTGCTCTGTTCCTGTTTCAATATTTTTCAGGTTTTCCATCAGAGAATCTTTTGTTTTATCTGGATCAACCTCTTAATAGCCTGAATATCATCTCCTTTCAATTTTCCAGACTTAGAAAATCCTCGCTGTCCACTCTTTAAGAGTTGAAGCCACTTTTGCCTCCGAAGTGTTTACTGATACAGACTGGCGTTTTAAGGGCACTACAACCTGAGTAGTGGGGGGGGGGGTACACATGCTGGAAAACTGTACATCCTGTCATAATAATCTTGTTGAGTATTGCCGTCCAAATCAAAAGAAGAGCTGTACATCTCCTTCACACCTGCTTTTCCTCGGGGTTCACTTTCCACTCTGTAGCCAGATTAATGTCTAAAACCTGGCCAGCTATCATTCTAACATTCTCTTCTGCCACAGCAACACGGCCATTTCTCTCATTAACATACTTAACAAAGGCAAAGCCTTTTTGAACAGAACAGCTCGCAATGTTGCCATATTTTGAGATTCCCAATGAATACCCAGGAGTTCATGGAGTGAAGGTCTTTTGTCTTGTTGGTAACACTGCTGGCCATTATCTTTACTGATTTGGTTCCTCATGAAGTAAAAGAAAAAAAACTGTAGCTAAAGAGCAAAAAAAATCTCATTCCAGGGGCCGGGCGGTGGCGCTGGAGGTAAGGTGCCTGCCTTGCCTGCGCTAGCCTAGGACGGACCACGGTTCGATCCCCTGGTGTCCCATATGGTCCCCCAAGAAGCCAGGAGCAACTTCTGAGCGCATAGCCAGGAGTAACCCCTGAGCGTCACAGGGTGTGGCTCAAAAACCAAAAAAAAAAAATCTCATTCCAGCAAAGTCCCACTAACTGAAGTATTTTATCAAGTGGTTTGTAACTGTGGGAGAGAGAAGAGATTTGATTCTGAATCTCCTACTCCTGGGTTCTAAGGTGGAAAAGTTGACTGCAGTGTGAAGTTACCAATGTTATCAATCATAACAGCTCAGTCTTCGTCTTCACAAAATCTACACCTTGCTTTTTCCATCTAACAATCACTCCACAATCATTCAAAGTCCTCATACCTATAACAGCCTTATTCTATATTGAAACACAGTATTTGTCTAACTATTTAAACAGTCTCTAATAGGGGCCCGGAAAGATAGTACAGTGGTAAGGCATTTGCCTTGCATGTAGCTGACCCAGATGAAGCCAGTTCGATTCCTGGTATCCCATATGGTCCCTTAAGCTTGCCAGGAGCAATTTCTGAGGACAGAGCCAGGAGTAACCCTTAAGCATCGCCGGGTATGGCTCAAAAAGCCAATCAATTAATAAACTGCTTTTAAAAAAATATTTAAGCTGTGTCAAGTCTTTTGATTTTCCAGTAACTTACTAAATAAACACTTGATCACTAGAAAATTGGTAAACTTTCCTCCCTGGAGGCAAATTGAATATATTTTTTCACCAGCAATATATCAATGTTCTTATCTTTCGGCAACTGTCTGAATCTGATGTACTATCAAACATCTGAAACAATCTTTTCTGGTCAGGTAAGAGAAATGTATCTTACACTATCTCAACTTGCAATTTATTATAATGAAGATCTTTACAAGTCCTTTTCTTTTGCCTTTATAACTTTCTTAACGATTTTTCTTCTCAATTTAAAAGAATTCTTTATGTTAATGATTAATTCATTTCCCAAATTTATATACTTAATATATCTAAAATTTTTCTGTTTAGGGCCAGAGGGTATTTTAAGTACTTAAGTAGAAAATGTGACTATTGGGCATTTGCCTTGCATGCAGCCTAACTGGACTGACTATTCAATTCCCAGCATCCCATATTGTCCCCCAAACCTGTCAGGATCAATTTCTTTCTTTCTTTTTTTTTTTTTAAATGTAGGAGTACTGCTGCAGTTTATTCAGCCACCCATTAAGCTGACAAGAGCTGGCATGAACTCCAGATTTCTCTTGCATACACTGTCCCCCCTGCCTGTCCATAAGCAGAGTCAAGCAAGGTCTACGGGTATGCCTGCCAGGATCAATTTCTAAGCAGAGCCAGAAGTAACCCCTGAGCACCGCTGGGTGTGACCCAAAAACCAACCCCCCAAACATAAATATTAATTGGTTTTGGGAACATATCTAGAAGTTCTATCAATATAGAGGGCTTTCTTTTGGCTTTTCCCAGGAGCTGTTTCCTGTGGTGCTGAAGACTATGTGATTATAGGAACCAATCCAGGTCAGTTAAGGCCAGGGGTTGCTAGTCTTAACCCTTATACTATATCTGGTACAATATTCAATTTTAACACATACAAAATAAGACATTTAATTAAATGTGTATCTAAATACATACACATCTAAATGTGTATGTTGTTTATTGTCTACCCAACCATATAAAATGGTAGTACTTTTAAAATGTTACCTAAATAGGAGTACATTTGATTAAAACATACACACAGACACTCATAGCTCACTGACTGTTGGTAAGGAGTACAGAAGATATCTGTGAGTCACCACCTTAAAATAGATGGGTAGAAATATGACTTTCTGATTTTGGCAAAAGAGTGAGACCAAGCAGACTTTTCCATCTAAAAATAATCAATATACTACACAGAAATAGATCAAAGGGAAAAATATAGCAGATCCAAAAAAAAATTGGAGATATCAAAGTGCTAGATAGAGAAAATAAAATTAGAACAAAAAGGAAAAGCTTACAACACAGTGACAGAAGAGTATCCTACTTTGAGGACATACAGGGAATGCTGTTTCCCACAAAGAAATGAAATCCAAATCCATAGATGCAGGTACTACTCTTAATTTGATTTCATATGTTCTATAAAGCATGGTTAGAACTGGATCAAAACTTAAGTGTGCTCACAGAAACAAAGCCACTGTGTAAAAGACTATCAAAGGGCTGGAAGGAGAGATAGCTCAAGTGATTGGAATGTACTTTCTACGCAAGAGGTCCTGGCACAGGCACTACATACCAGGAACACCACCCAACCTACAAAATAATAATAACAGAACTATTTTTTTAAAGACAGCCAAATGCTTAACAGAAAAAAATTACATTCTTATTATTAACAATAAGCAAATTATTCAAGAGATAAACACTGTATTAAAAGCTAAACAGATAATAGAAAGATTAATACCTAAAAAATAAAAAATAAGTGTTGGCTGCACATGGATGATCCTGGTTCAATACCCAATACCCTATATGGTACTCTGAGTACTGCTGGGAGTAATCCCTAAGAGTAGAATCTAGTAGTCCCGAGTACTACTAGATGTAGTCCAAAATCAAGAGAAAAAGTGTAACAGAATACACATTGAAAACTGATTAAAGAGGTAACATCTGCCAGCCCAAGCACGTGTCACCCACATTTCCCCTCTTGAGATGTGGACTTTCCGACTTTCACACTGGATGTGTACTGGGGTTCTCTGTTGCTGAAGAAGCTTACATTTCCTCTTGGACACATCTTCCTGCACCCGACTCCACCTCACAATTTCAAAATGAAACCTGATTTTACTTCAAAAAAAAAAAAAAAAAAGTTAAAAGTGCACGTTTTAAGGGCCAGAGAGGTAGTGCAGTGGTTAAGTGGCTTCCTTTGTATGCAGTCAACCCTACTTCAATCACTAGCACATGGTTCCTGAACTTAACCTGGAATGACCCTCGAACAAAAAACCTAAGAGCAGCTACCAAACACCACAAAGTGTGGCTAACACCTCCCACTCATAAATAAAATAAACAAAATTAAAAAGCACTACTGGGCCCGGAGAGATAGCACAGCGGCGTTTGCCTTGCAAGCAGCCAATCCAGGACCAAAGGTGGTTGGTTCGAATCCCGGTGTCCCATATGGTCCCCCGTGCCTGCCAGGAGCTACTTCTGAGCAGACAGCCAGGAGTAACCCCTGAGCACCGCCAGGTGTGGCCCAAAAACCAAAAAAAAAAAAAAAAAAAAAAAAAAAAAAAAAAAAGCACTACTATAGGGACTAAAGATATTGTACAGGGTTAAGGCACTTTGGTCCCAGCACCATATACGGCCTAAGTCCCCTCTCACTCAAAAGAAAATAATACATATATAAACAACTTTAGATTAAATCGATGGTGTCCAGAAGTAACTACAAAAAGCCAGGGTGGGGGTAGGAGAAGAAGTGTATTTGAGTGGAAATCAAAACAACTCAGTGGATTCGAGTTTGGCCTTTACTAGTGAGCAGTATCCCTGGCCCTACCTAGCCTTTTTCTTGATTAAAATTAATCCAAGTGATGAGAGGGCTCGGAGAGGAGAAAGACTCTGGCTTGAGCCCCCGCACTCTATATGAACCCCTGAACATCATCAGGAGTGCCCAAAAAACAAAACTAAAAAGAAACATCAGCTTGGAGAAAAGTGTGAAGAGCCATTAGAGTTTAAAAGAGAAATAAGTAAAACAGAAAACACATTTAAAGAAACTACTCAAAACTTAGACCAAAGAACCAACAAGATAAAAAAAAAAAAAAAAAAGAAAAATATCTAAGAGGGGATATGTCTTGGATATTAATAAATAGAAATTTTGAGAAAATTGGGTAAGGGAGAATTATCCAGAAAATATGGCTAAGACTCTCCCAGCAGTAGCAGATACAATTTGAAAGTAGGAAAAAACAAACAAACAAACAAACAAAAAAACGCACTAAATTCCAAGCAAGATAAAATAAAAGGAAATTCGTACCTAGACCATCAGGGCAAAACTGCAGAATGCCAAAGACAAGAAAATTTCTTAAAAGCAACCAGAGAAATGACATGTTACCTATAAAGAAAGAAACAATATAACCGACAAATGATTTCTCACCAAAATACAATCAAATATCTTCCAAGTGTTAAGAAAAACTGACAAATGGAATTCAGTAACCAGTTAAAAGTACCATGTAAAAAAAAGGGGGGGGGGAAGTAACAATAAAGAGAAAAAAAGCCCCCTGCTGGCCTAATACTTTAGTAAACTCACTGTCCTTGACCACAGATCTCTAGGCACGATTACCAACCATGACCACCCTCAGCACTCAGGCACTATTACAAGACTGGTACTTCAGGAACATGGAAGGCCCTTTTGTGAGCATAGAGGGCTCTTTCTTTCCTAAACAATGAGCACTTAAAAAAAGTCAATGAACAATGAAATGTTCTCATGTAAGAATGTCTACCTATCTTCTAATTTAGCTAAAAGAGCTATTTGACTCAAAAATTTTAAGCCTGAAAATGAAGATGTGTGAACTGCACTGTGCCTATCTTATAAAAGGCCACTCTTGGGCCGGAGAGATAGCATGGAGGTAGGGTGTTTGCCTTGCATGCAGAAGGCCGGTGGTGGTTCGAATCCTGGTATCCCATATGGTCCCCGGAGTTGGCCAGGAGAGATTTCTGAGTGTAGAGCCAGGAGTAACTCCTGAACGCTGCCTGGTGTGACCAAAAACCAACCAACCAACCAAACCAACAACAACAAAAAAACCCCCAAAGTATTGTAGGAGCTATAGATAGATAGGTTGCCTGCTTTGAGTGAAGCTGAGATTGACCCCAAGCATCAGCCCACATGTCCCAAGCATGATCCCAGCAGCTCTCTTCTTTGGGATCCTTGCACCCAACAAACTGTGTCAAGGCCAGAACACCACAAACTAAATCTGTGTGAGATTCTGGTTACAGCAGTAATAGCAACAGAGAGAGGAAAAAAGAAACAAAAAATTTGCCAAAAAATGAAAACAGTACCAACCTGAAAGGTCAGACACCTAACATTACCAAATTCATTCTCATCTCTCTCCCCTTCCTCCCCCTTTCCAAACCACACCCAAATTAAAAAACAAAAAGACCTCTCTACCAATACCTTAGAACTCAGAAAACCAGGAAAGGCTCAATGGGCTATGCACAAGCTTTGCATGAAGAGGCAGCATATGATCTCTGAACAGAGAGCCAAAAGTAGTACTGATAAAGACTGCATGACCTCAAACAAAAACAAAATGAGTAACTTAGGCCAGGGATGTAGCTCAGGAACAGAGCACTTAGCCTTGTATGAGTGAAATTCTGCAGGCTTTGAAAGCCAACAGAACAGATATATCACACTGTTACCTTGAAAGAAATAGAGCTAAATACAGAAAGGACTATTTCCAAATGTAATGGAAGGTCAAGGTCAACATGTAAAATGGTCATGCTGATTTCCCATTATGATGATGCAGATTAGCCAAGTTAATCTCATTCTAGAGTATGATTTTAGTATGATTCTAGAGCAGGGGTCTCAAACTCGCGGCCCGCGGGCCATTTGTGGCCCTCCGTACAACATTTTGTGGCCCTGCCCTAGAGGAATCTTTTTTGTTTTGTTTTAGTTGTTTGGGTCACACCCCCCAATGTTCAAGGCTTACTACTGACTTTGCACTCAAGGATCACCCCGACTTTGCCTCCTGCGGCCCCCAGGTAAATTGAGTTTGAGACCCCTGTTCTAGAGTATTCCTGAAGTTAATCTCATTCTAGAGTATGATTTTACATGCAAAACTATGTGAGATTGACTCGCAATTGCTCTAGCCCCCCATTTTTGTTGTTCACAGAAAGTTGTCTGTGCTGTAAAGGTAGGGTCATTTTCAACAGTTATCACCAGCAGTGTCAAACAATACTTTCAAAGGGCAAAAGTACTTAAAAATAACTGTTAATTTGAAAGTTTTTTCCAATAACTATTAAAAGCGTTTGATAAAGGATGTTTTTCATAGGATTGATTAAAATGAAGAAAAATGGCTTACAACCAAAATGTTGTAGAATAAATTATGAATAAAATTACACAACATCGAAATAAACATACACCACAGGACTGAAAGCCTGAAATCAGTATATCAAACTACTACTGGCAGTTAAGGAAAAGACTTTACTGTCCATGAATTTTAATTGCCTCTTCCTAAGTCTTCTCTGTGATGTCAGCTTGATCTTTGTTCTTCAACTATTTCATCAAGCTTTTAATTGTATTTACATTTGCACAGAACTAGAGACATACCTATTTTCCGGCGTATAAGACGACCCCCTAATTTTGCAGTGAAAACATAGGTGTAGGCCTATATTCGCTCTATCAGACAGAACGTTCCTGTGCTGCAACTGTATGTACCACAGTGAGCCAATCACAACAAGCAAAGGTTCAAAGGTTATACTGTCATAGACTTCTGCCAGGGGTCCTCAAACTTTTTAAACAGGGGGCCAGTTCACTGTCCCTCAGACCATTGGAGGGTCTGACTATAGTAAAAACAAAACTTATGAACGAATTCTTATGCACACTGCATATATCTTATTTTGCAATGAAGAAACAAAACAGATGCAAATACAATATGTGGCCCGAGGGCCATAGTTTGAGGACCACTGCGTGATTTGAGCAGGCTTTTGACAGTATAGATTCGAACATTGTCTAATTTGCATGCAAAAAAAGCCTGCTTGGATTGGCTGAGTTAGAGAAGCGGTCTGGACCAAGCAGCCTTGCAGTGCTTGGTGCAAGATTGAGTTGGAAAATTCGTTTTGTGGCAATATTCAGACGATTTTTGTTTAGCGGCATATTGAAACATTTTTCGGGATATACTTGACCCCCAATTCTTGGTTGACTTTTTTTTTTGTTTCAAAAATCGTCTTATACGCCGGAAAATACGGCAGCTCAAAGAGCTGAGCAAATATGCTTTTGCATACAGAACAGGGTTTGATTCCCGGCATCCTTCCAACATCATAGGGTCTGTCCATAAACCATAAAATAAAATCTATCAACACTGGGGGCCAGAGCAACAGTATAGCAAGTAAGGTGTTTGCCTTGCACACAGCCAACCTGGGTTTGACTTCCTATCTTCAGCATCCCATATGGTCCCCCAAGTACTGCCTGGATGCAGAGCCAAGATAAATCCCTGAACATTACCAGGTATGGCCCCAAAAAACCCAAATGAAAAGAGAAAAAAGAAATCAATGCTGGGGGTCTGGAAAGAAACCATGAGATAGAATTCTGAAAGCATGGAAACCACTGAGTACATTCCAGAATGGTGTACAAGGGTTAAACAGCAAACACAAAATACTAATAAGAAAAAATGACTGGTCTAGACAAGATTCTGACAAGATGCCAAAATGTAGTAAGGATCCAAGTAACAGGCCTGATATAATTCAGTACAAGAGGTTAATATTGCTCATTTGTCTTATTTATGATCTAAACCACAGGCTTTCTCAACTTCAGCACTACTAACATTTTGGCCCAGATAATTCTTGGCTGTTAAGAGTTCCCTTTGCTTTTTTTTTTTTTTTTTAGCATATTCAGGTCTCTACTCACAGGATGTCAGTAGCTCTACCTAGAGCTCTCCAGATATTGTCCCCCAAAAGTTGCTAAAGTCCCTGGGAATGGGTAATTTCACTCTAGGTTGAGAATTCCAGATTCAGTTTTAAGACTTAAGTATCTGTATGCTAAATATTATATTCCACTTGATGCCTTAAAATATAATTTGGGACTTCAAAAAGTATAATCTAAAGCAAAAAAATTTCAAGAAGCTTCAAATTTTATTACAATATCCTACTAAGCCATACACTTTTGTTTTGGGGCCACACCCAGCAGGTGCTCAGGGGACCAGATGGGATGCTGGGGAGCAAACTCAGGTTTATCCCAATCGGCAGTGTGCAAGGCAAACACCCTACCATTGTGCTATCACTCAGACCCTAGGCCATCTAACTAAACTGGAATTTTTTCCCCACCAAACATTTATCTTTTTAAAATTTATCTTTCAAAAAAATGTTTCCTTGTTTGTCCACATCTGGCTGTGCTCAGGCCTTACTTCTGATCGGAGTCTGGGGGAAATCAGGCAGTGATGGGGATAGAATTAGAATGCTCTGTGCAAAACAATTGATTTATCTATTGTATAAACTGTTTTTCTTCGGCTTCCCTTTTATACTTGTAAGCTGTACTTAAAATAGCCACACTGTGGTTTTCAGTCAGCCACCTTGTATTTAGTATAAAATGAATCACTTAATTTTATCAGGCATCACACCATCCAGGGTTCAAATCTTCGTTACCTCTGTGATGCTAACCTTCCTTATGCCTCAGGTTCTCTCAATTTTAAACCACAATACTATTAAACTAATGTACAGAAACAAAGTGGGTATATAAAGTGACTAGTACACAGTAATGCCCAATAAATGTCAATAGATAGCTTTTCTTTTTTGGGGTGGTAGTGGAAACTCCCTGTTGCTCAAGAGAGTACATCGTTCTCATGGGCTGGGCCTTGAAACCAGGTTCTTTCATGTAAAGCATGAGCTCCAGCATCTATCTGCCTAGTCCCTATTAACTATTATTTTAGTTATAAGCAGGTACCACCTAGGCCAATTTGTATGCAAGGAAACAAATGCTGAGAGATTAAGAAATTTCTGGGGCGGAGAGATAGCATGGATATAAGACGGTGGTTTGAATCCCGGCATCCCATATGGTCCCCTGAGCCTGCCAGGAGCAAATCCTGAGCGTAGATCTAGGAGTAACCCCTGAGCACTGCCAGGTGTGACCCCCCCCCACAAAAAAAAAAAGAAAGAAAAGAAAAGAAATTCCTACATGTTTGCAAAATGTTAGGTTTTGTTTTCTGAGGGGGCATAATACCACATCAGGTGATGCTCAGGGTGTACCTAACTGCTGTACTAACTTGCAGTCCCTGGAATAAAACCAGTTTTCCATCATTGCTCCAAAACCATACAATTTTGGAGCCATAGTGATAGTAGAGCAGGAAGGACAATTTGCTGCATGTGGCCAACCCTGGTTCAATTCCCAGCATCCCTTATGGTCCCCCAAGCACCCAGGAATGAGTAATCCTTGATCATTGCCAGGTAAAGTTCCAAAACAAAAACACAAGCCTGATACCAGAGCACTTGTCCCCCCCCCATATATCATAAAATTACAGTAAGATTACCAAGCATATCATATTAGTCTTACTTCAAAATAACCAGCATAGGCATTTCATTGAGATTAATTTAGAACACTTAAAGAATACAGCACTAAATTCTAACAAATCACTAAATTAAGTTTGCAAAGCTTTTACACTATGACAAAACAACCAGGATTTCTATATACTATTTTACTTCTTTATCAACAGATTTTAGTTCTGAAATTGTCTGTTAGAAACAAAGCAACTGGGGCCGGAGAGATAGCGTGGAGGTAAGGCGTTTGCCTTTCATGCAGGAGGTCATCGGTTCGAATCCCGGCGTCCCATATGGTCCCCTGTGCCTGCCAGGAGCAATTTCTGAGCCTGGAGCCAGAAATAACCCCTGAGCACTGCCGGGTGTGACCCAAAAACCACAAAAAAAAAAAAAAAAAAAAAGAAACAAAGCAACTTACTGAAATTACTCACAAGATAACATGGAATTGTTTGAGAAGATGATCTTGTATATATTCTTTGTCTTTTTCTTTTTGACTTTTTAATTATCTTTATTTAAACACCGTGTTTACAAATATAATTGTTGTTGTATGATTACAGTCATGTAAAGAACACCCCCTTTCACCAGTGCAGGATTCCCACCACCAATTTCCCAGATCTACCTACTCCCCACCCCACCCACACCTGTACTCGAGACAAGGCTTTCTTTTTCCCTCATTCATTCACATTGTTATGATAGATTTTAGTGTAGTTATTTCTCTAACTGCACTTATCATTCTATGTGGTGAGCTTCATGTCATTAGCTATATTCTTTGTCTTGCTCATACTCCAAAATCATTAACTTATGCAAATGAGATTTTCGCCCCTAAGACCCAGAAGAGCTTTATGGACCCTTTTATTCCTCAATTTGACCTTACTTCAAAAACTCAAGTACCTCACACCATAATGTATGCCCATTATTTAATCAATGTCCAGTTTTTATTCCGCTTGTTCATTTTTGCTTAGACTTTATTAATCCCTGGGCCAGGAGATAGTAATGTAGGTTAATACAGGGTTACTTGCCTTGCAATCAACCTGGTTTTGGTTCCCTGGCACCATTAAGATTCTCCTGAGTACCACCATGAGTGATTCCTGAGTGTGCTGCGAAGTTTGGTTCAAAAGCCAACAACCAAACAAACAAATCTTTTTTAAACTCCCAACATTAAGTGACTATTAACTATCTCTTCCTGAAAACATTTCACTAAAGCTGATTATTTCTCAACATTTTATTTAATATTGATGACGTAGCTTTAACCTGGACTTTAGGTGGTTTCACATCACACAATTATGTGACACAAAGAAAAAGCTGTGCTGGTATTACTTAATACAGGGTGCAACCATTTATGCTATAAAATATAGTAATCTCTTGTACCCTGTGCGACTGGATTTTATTTTTTCAAAACTATTCACAGTTCAATAATTTTTCAATAGGAAGACTATAAGTGTTGTCTATTAAATTCATCTTGAGTCAACACTTGCACTTGGGCTGGAGTGATAGTACAATGGGTGAGGTGCCTGCTTCATATGCGGCAGACCCAGGTTCATCCCCAGCAACCCATATGGTCCCCTAAACACTGCCAGCAGTGATTCTGGACTAAGCCCTGAGCAGAGGGAAACTCAAAAATAACTACCAAAAAAAAAGGGGGGGGGCCTGAATGATAGCATAGTGGGTAGGGGGGAGTTTGCCTTGCATGCGGCCAACCTGGGTTTGATACCCACCATCCCATATAATGCCCCCAAGCACCGCCTGAGCGCAGAACCAGGAGTAACCCTGAGCACCACCGGTCGTGGTTCTCAAAAGCAAAAAATTTGAGGCTGGAGAGGTGGCGCAAGCAGTAGGGCGTTTGCCTTGCACAAGCTAACCTAGGACGGGCTGTGGTTTGATCTCTAGTGCCCCATATGGTCCCCTGAGCCTGCCAGGAGTGATTTCTGTGCGCAAAGCCAGAAATTTGGTGTTTGGGTGTGGCCCAAACACACACACACACACACACACACACACACACACACACACACACACACAAAGGCAAAAAATGTTCACTCCCCAAATCACCTAATGTTAGGAAAAAAGGCTGAAAATTTCTTGCTTTTGTAAGATCAAATGGGGGATGACTCTTTAATTACTCCTGGCTATGAACGAAGGAAAGACTCCCAGGAGTGTTCTTAAGGGTCATATGGGATGCTGAGGATCAAACTTGAGCCAGGTGTGTATAAGGCAAAGCATTCTTCCCACACACTATCTCTCCAGTTCCTAAGACCAAACTTTTGCTATAATCTTTCAATACAAAGAACATCAAGAATTGTCTACCAGTCCATCGTGAGTCAATATACCAAATTTCATACCCCAAACTACTCAATGTAAGGGGAAAGAGGCTCAAACTCTCTAAGACCAAAACTTTGCTACCCTTTTTAGACTTCCATAAGTCAGTTTCAATTACTTTCTCCAGACCAAATTCTCTTCCCCTTTCAAAGGTTGAAAGAAAAGGGGGGAAAAAATCCTTCAGTTTAACACGTGCATTAGGAGACTTGGGTTTCACTTTTCTTGTTTGACTTATAGGCTCATTTATAGGCTTCTATCATGTTATTAATTTTTTAAACAATTATTAGACCCTTTAAAGAGGATTTCACTTCCATATCTATTAGATTACAGGCTGGCAAACAGCACTCAAATCAGGAATTCTACATGTCACCACATGCACACCATTCAAAAACCACTAAAAATCTTCAGTATCATCCACTGCCTACCAAAGAAAATTCTCTGGCATTGTCTCATATATTTCCAACCCTCCTTTCCAGGCCTTTCTCCTGCAAAAAAGCTCCACATATAACCTGTTTCAAGCACACAGAAACCTTCCCTGTTTCCTGTTTATTCTTTTTGTTTAGAATAATGACTCCCTAGGATTCTTAATTCTTCCTCACTCTAAAAGGTCACGATGTTTGTGAAGTCTTTCCCAAGGTTTGAATTCTTTTAACAGACACTTAGTTCACATATTATGATGTTCTACATGCACAATTTCTAATACATTATTGGAAAGTCTATAGCTCTCAGTTCTGCCCTTACCCATAATGCTTTGTGTAGGACCTTACATATTAAGCTTTCAAAATGAGTTGCAAACTTGAATATGGGCTTCTCTAGATTTTTTTTTTTTAAAAAACAGGCTACCCTGACTTGGGCGGGGGTGAGGGGAGGAAAAAAAACAGGATACCCATCATATCAATCTTTTTTAACCATTTCATGACTGATTAACTATACAATTATAAAAAGGCATAATTTAAAAATCAATCTATGTGTATATTAGTCCTTCTCCAGTCATTAAATCAACTAAGCAAAACTGCTACACACACATACACACAAGCAAAAAGAAACTTCCTCATTAAAAGTTGTAAGAACCACTAAATAAAACAAGCATTCTACTGGGGGCCACTTTAATCATTAGGTAAGTCACAAGTCTGTAGTAATTGTGAGCTGCGACAGGGTAACCAACTGCAAAGAGCTGAATAGAAAAAGATGGAAATATACTGGAGCCATAAAGAATGAAAGAAATCTCATTAATGGACTCATGGACTTCTTAGGGGTCATTCCCTAACAACAGCACCGATGCTGTCAATAACCATTGTTGGGTACTATTGAAGACTACCCTTCTACCCTTCCTCACCTTTAAGAACATTTCCTTGAGTATAAGTAGTTGAGTCTACAAAGCTTTTTTAAATAGCTCCTGTATGCAAGGAAGGAAGTGAAAGCTAAGACAGAATGACTATATAACTCTTGCCTTTATAAATCAATCATCTCCTAAATTCTCTTCCTTGAAATATGCTGCTTCTTTACCAGCAATGTTCAGTGCTATGATTTCGTTCAGATCACCAGATATTGCATTAAAAAAAAAAAAGGAATAGGGTAAGGTAGCGATTAGATTAAGGAAGGAATGAGGTATTTCCCTTTTTTTCGTTGAAAAAGCATTTGATCATACTTGTCTTTGAAAGCTTGCCTAAAATATGTGAGGCAGGGAACTACACTGTAAAACACACACACACACACACACACACACACACACACACACACACACACACACACACACACACAGTGTCTATACCATCAGACGTCTTGTAAGTGTCCCTGAAAAGAAGTGGCAACCACATCACATATTTTTACTTAATAGTAAAACCACTCTGCTGTATAAGACATTCAAAAAACACTCCCGGATACAATGTTGGTATTTAAATTTCAAAAACATCTCACTGATTCGAAGACCCACGCCATGACAAAAGGTGAAACTGTTCCTTCCCTCTCACAGAAGTCACCTATTCCACCCATTTAGCCACCCTTGCACAGAGCGCACACAGTCCGAACCTGGAAAGCTGGAAAGCTGCCTACTCCACAGCAGAAAGAGAATCGGTGGCTGATTCAGTGAGTGTAGCGATTGTGATGGCAAGAAATGTTAAAGACTGATATTTACCAGGACATCTTGTTCTTCTGGTTGAACGGTGCCCTTGACAGTTACAATATTCAGCGCCTTCCCACCCCGCCCACCCCAATACCCCAGGTTTTTAAAAAGAAAAACAAATACCCCGCTGATATATCCATGCTAGGATTTTCCAGGCTGTTTTAGATAGGCCAATGGGGAGGAGTTGGGGGGGTGGGGGGAAGAAACCTGCTAGGTACACTGCCTCTCCAAAGAAATTGCTTGTGCCTTTCCGGACTTTTTAAAATCTGCTTTGATGGGTCTCAGCTCTCTTAGGGCAAACAAGGTGGGGGAGGTGAAAAAGGAACCTCCGGTGGGGAGATGGAATGGAGGTAGGGCGTTTTGCCTTGCATGCAGGTTGATGGTCGGTTCGAGTCCCAGCATCCCATGTGGTCCCTGGAGCCTGCCTGGAGCAATTTCTGAGCCTGGAGCCAGGAGTAAATCCCTGAGCGCTGCCGGGTGTGACCCAAAAACCGAAAACCAAAAACCAAAAAAAAAAAAAGGCAACCTCCATGCTTACTAAACCAAAGCTCTGAGTCACCCGGGTGGCCACAGCCCCAGCATCAGGGGAAATGACTTACCCATCCCTTTAAATGCAGCTTCCTGAACCTGGGGAGCAAAGCTGAGCTGTGCCTGCAGGAGCTAAATCGTGCTCATGGGTGCCCCTTTCCGTGTGTGTGTGTGTGTGTGTGTGTGTGTGTGTGTGTGTCTGTGTGTGTGTGTGTGTGTCTGTGTGTGTGTGCGTGTGTGTGTGTGTGTGTTAGAACGGGTAAGGTTAGGGATGGGGCTACTATAGGACAGAAAGGGGGAACCCAGGATGATGAACAAGCAACCCCTCTCCCCCCCAAAAAAGGGTTAGGGAAATAATACACTGACAACTAGCAGGGCAATGTTAAAGAATGAGAGAGATTTTTGTAGAATGCCTGTCATGAATACAGGCAGGGGGTTGGGGAAGAGAGATATAGGGGGCATTGGTGATGGGAATGTTGTACTGGTGAAGGGTGTGTGTGTGTGTGTGTATGTTCTTTTTTATGGCTGAAACCCAACTACGACCATGCTTGTCATCACGGTACTTAAAGATTCATATATATCTGTATATATATATGATATATATATATCATACTTGTCTTTGAAAGCTTGCCTAAAATACATGAAACACAGAACCACACTGTAAGACACACGCAGTGCCTATGTGAATATACGTGTCAAACACCATCAACCTCGTGTCATATATATATATTTTTAAGCGTTATATATATTATAGTTTATATATAAGTATTATATATACTTAGTTTATGTATTTATCATACATGTCTTTAAAAGCTTGTCTAAAATATGTGAGACACAGAACCACACTGTAAAACACACACATTGCCTATGTGAATCTACGTGTCTAGCACCATCAGACCTCTTGTGTCATATATATGTGTTATATATATTTATAGTTTATACATATATATATATATATATATATATCATACTTGCCTTTGAAAGCTTGCCTAAAATATGTGAGGCACAGAAGCACACTGTAAAACACACACAGTGCCTATGGGAATCTACGTGTCAAACACCATCAGACCTCTTGTAAGTGTTTTATATATATATATTTATAAGCGTTATATATATTTATAGTTTCTATATAGATGTCATAATTGTCTTTGAAAGCTTGCCTAAAATATGTGAGACACGGAACCACACTGTAAAACACACAGTGTCCTATGTGAATCTACGTGTCAAACACCATCAGACCTCTTGTGTTATACATATGTGTGTGTGTGTGTGTATATATATATATATACATATAAATAAAATATATATAAGGGGGGGGGGGTCCTGTCCTCACCAGCACGGTGGTGCAGATGGAGCGCAGCTCCGACTCCACCTTCTCCCGGTAGTCCTTGATGAGCTGCAGCTTCTTGTCCGAGGCGTCCGTCTTCTGCTCGATGCTCGAGATGACCCTCCAGGCCGAGCGGCGGCCGCCCACCACGTTCTTGTAGGCCACCGACAGCAGGTTGCGCTCCTCGTTGGACAGCTCGGCGCCCTGCTCCGTCACGGCCTTCATGCAGGTGGCCATGTCGTCGTAGCGCTCGGCCTGCTCGGCCAGCTTGGCCTTCTGGATCAGCTCCGTCTTCTCCATGGGGGCGAGCGGGGCGGGCGGCCGCGTGGGGGGCCAAGGCGGTGGGGGGAAGGCGGCGGAGGAGGAAGCAGCAGCGGCCGAGGCGGGAGATGCGACCTGGAGGACCTGGAAGGCGAGGCGAGGCGGCGGCAGCGGCAGTGCGCGTGCGCGTGGGGCCTGTGCGGGGGGGGGGGGGGGGGGGGGGCGGACAAAAGCGGGGGAGGGGGAGGGGGCGCGCCGTCAAGACAATGCGTGGGCCCGCCCGCCCCCTTTTGTCCGTCCCCCTCCCTCACCGGAAGTGCCCCTCCCTCCCGCCGTCCAGGCCCCTTCTCGTCGGGAGGCTCGAGGGGCCCAAATCTCGTGGACGAGGACGAGAACGAGAACGTGAACGAGATCGAGGCTCAATTAAAATTAAAAAAAAAAAAAAAGGAGGAAGTGCCGTTCCCGCGGCCGTTAGCCCGCACCTTCCCGCTTCCTTCAGGGGAAGCGTCCAGGACTGGTGCTCTGGTGTGTGTGTGTAGATGGGTTTGGCCTCCCGTTTTGTCCTCATACCAGGCTGAGGAGGAAGGCTGGATCTAAGGGGTGCGGGCGAAAGCCACCCCGATACTCACCTAACCTTCTGCTCGCGTCTCCGCGGCCGCGGCACTTGGATCCGCTTTGGGGCTAAGCGAGCCGAGGAGCCTCCCTCTCTCTCGTCTCAACCTACTCCGGAGCTGAGGAGGCGGGCCTCCGCGCTCGGACGCCGCCCAATGACGCGGCGAGGTTTCGGAGTTGGTCCCGCCTCTCGCCTCCGCTGCTGGCCAATGAGAGCTGAGCGCGCGGGGATGGGGGCGTGGCTAGGAGGAAAGCGGCGGCGAGGAGGAGGGTGGGTCCGGCTCAGGCAAGTTTGGTGGGCCGACAGGCTGCGGCTTGGGCCACGGGGTTTCCTCCAATGAGATCCAGGGTACAAGGACGTCACTGTTGCCATGGCGATGCTGTTAGCAACTCCCTCTCCATCCTCCCCCATCCTTCCTCACCCCCGGTCCTTCTTCTGGGTGCGGCACGGGAGCGGGGTGGCGAGCACGAGTTCTGGCTGGGGCCCGGCTCTGCTTGCTGCAATCCTGCTTCCAGAGCGTTGCAGGGCATCTCATGGGCTCAATGCATCTGCGGGTTTCTACTTGGTCGCGGTGGCGAGGCCCGGGCCAAGAACGGTGACACCCAATCGAGTGTTTTTTTTTTGTTGTTGCACAAGCCCTTTCTTCCACCTTGCTATTTCGTGACAAAGGTTTGGAGCACAATACACGGAGCACATACAGACTTCAATGACACTGGGATTGCGAATTAGAAAGGAAACTCTTCCCCGTTAAAAGAGGAATTAGGACTTGGAGAAAGAGGCCTAAATATTACTTTCTTTTTTTGTTTTTGTTTTTGTCTTCCTCTGATCATTCAAGTTTTTCAGACCAATGCCTTAAAAAAAAATTCTCTGGTAGACGTTCTAAGAAAATCCAAGCAGGTTTCTCTGGTAATGCCAGGCATTATTGTTGGTGTTATTATTATTTCAAATTGTGACAAACGAGAGGGATCATTTAGAGGAAAACACTCATTCAACAATACCCTCCAAAATAGCAAATGTTTTTTTTTTTATTTATTTGCAGCCTTTCCAGGTTACCCAACCTCAAAGTTGATCTAAGATAGACTTTTGAGAAGCCATCTGAAAAGTTAAGACTTCTCCATGCTGTCAACTTCACACTTTCCCTAGTGAATAATATCTGAGGTGAGCAGGATTGCCTCAGATGCCTTTTAAGCCTGGCACTTACTTTCTCCTTCAACTAGGCATTTCTTCACAGTCCTTCCCTTTTCTTCTGGCTTTTGCCCAATACCCTGCCTCCAAATAAGTTGGCTGTCCTGAGCATCTGGAAAATGCCTTTGTGTCATCATCCTAAAACGAAAATGGCCCTGATGATGCTGCCTGCTCATGCATATCCTGGGGAGCTTGGTACCTTGCAATCCAAGAAAGGCAATGGCCAAAAAGTATTCTATGCCAAGTGAAGATTGGAGAACCTCTTGAGAAGCCTGAGAAGGGACAATCTGAAGTCAAGACAGTGGTAGAAGAAGGTTTGGATTATGCAGAAATCTAAACTCCCTGCCAGCTACCCTGCCCTGCCCTGATTTGTAAAGGTTGCTTTGTGCTTTGACAGACAGGAGAGGCCGGACTGGAAAGGACCTGTGTTCTCCATGCAGAAATGCTTTACTATGTCCAGTGTTCTAATGGAGGGCCCTGCTGTTATTTCTGGAATCCCTGGGGCCAGTCTGCAGACACAAGAGCATTTATAGCCGTGTGGGCTGAGGTGGAGCTGGACACCAAGAAATCCCAATGGAAAGAATTTGCATGTGGAAGGTCAGATAAAATGCTTTCTGTATGACCAGTGAATTTCAAGCTTACCAAAATTACAGACAGCCCTGAAGAGGGCTGAAAACAGTGGAAGAGGGGGTGGGGGAATGGAGACCCTTCGGGGAAATTGTCAGGGAATTGGACCTCTGTGATAGTAAGGAGGGAAGGGCCACACACACTGTATCTTTGTCTGGACTGCACTGCCCTCTCTGAAGGTGACTTTGGACAAGCTTCTGCTAATCTCCGTTATGCAGTCTCTAAAATTTCAGCTTTCAATCATCAAATGTTTCTTACATACTGACACAGTTAAGACCATCTGGAGTCAGTGGTAAAACTACTTTGAATCAAAGGCGAGTTATGAAATCGTCATGTTTATTTTTTTTTGGGGGGGTGGGTTCCCGAGCAGTGCTTTCAGCAGTAGTGGGACTACTCCTGGTGATATTTAGCAAATGAAGCTGGATGATTCTATGCTAGGATTTAGCACTGCTGAAGCCTTGGACTGGGGCCACCACGACCACACCAAGAAATGCACTATCAGGGATTGAACTGCAGTCCCAAGCTTGCAAAGCAAGCACCTTTGACCCCTGTGCTATCTCTCCAGCACTGCAAAGTAGTTTTAGGGGTCAGAGGAATAAGTATATATCTAAATAATTACATGTGAAACAACTGAGGCAAGACAAATGAAAGTCATGGGAACTTGAAGTCCTTGAACATACAGAGATAATATTTATTGAGTGATTTTGTGTTTTAAAAAAAAAAAACTATTGTAGCATTTTTTGCAAATGTTACAAGTGCTTAATGCCACAAGTGGATACATTATGACCAAGATGTCCATTTATTAGCTTAGGAAATAGGGGCACAGAGAAGTTATTATGCACGAAGTCACCAGCCTGAATAATCTTCCCAAACACTGCCCCAGCCCCTACCCCCAGCACACGAAAGCCAGTTGGGGTAGCAACTGTTCCAGGTCTTTTCTTTTCAGTAAGGGCTCCAGAAATGATCCGAAAGTCTCCAGGATTCCTCCAGGAATTTCAGCCTAGAAAATAGGAAATGTGTTACAAGTTCACATTCAATTGCTGGAGAGATCTCGAGGGAATAGAGGAGACAGAAAGCTTCAGGCCTGAGAATGTGTTACTTTATTTGATACTCTTTTCTAAATTACTTGGTGCAAAGAAGCTTCTGGAGCTAGAGGGAACAGGTTGAGTTTGAAGCAAGAGGAGCCTCCATTTCAGCTGTATTTTCTAATTACAATATGACCTTGAACTCAGTTATTCTCCCTGAACCTCTGTTTCCCGACCTGGCAAAACAACTCTGCTTACCTCCACTGGTGGTTAGAAAGCCATCACATAAGAACATTCTGATCATATCACAAGTAGTTCTTCTACAAATAGTACTCTTTAAGTCTTTCTTTTCCCTCTGTGGATTCCTATCTTGTTGCAAAGAGCCTTAGCACCTTATAAAATATTAGTGAAGGTTTGTCTCTGGAATCCCAATTGTAATTAGTGGAGTTAATGGTCTGCACAATGGCTACATCCAGCATGCAAAGTGAATGAAATGAGTCCTTCCTTTAGAGCTTACCCCGAGAAACCCCTTCAGTGGTTTGTTTCCTCCCTTCTTCTTCTTCTTCTTTTTTTTTTTTTTTTTTTTTGTGTGGTTTTTGGGTCACACCCGGCAGTGCTCAGGGGTTACTCCTGGCTCCATGCTCAGAAATTGCTCCTGGCAGGCACGGGGGACCATATGGGACTCTGGGATTCCAACCGATGACCTGCATGAAAGGCAAACGCCTTACCTCCACACTATCTCTCCGACCCTGTTTCCTCCCTTCTTAAGAGGAATTCTACCAGATGGCAGACAATTTTCAAATGTTTGAGACGGATTTTCATTGCTGATTCCCATAGAATCATTATTGATATCTCTGTTTCGTGGGCAGAGAGTTGTGCACATTATCCATTCTGTCTGCAAGTGCTGCATGGGATTTATGGGGACCAGAATAGGAAAGATGGCTGGCACAGTACCGAGGCTGGGTTGGGTCAGTTCTGCAGAGTCTAGTCTCCCTCAAACCTGTAGCAGAAGTTTGCTTCTTATCATCAATAAGCATCTCTGTGTGCCCCATGGCTATCTGCCTTTCTGGAATTTCCTAGACCACCCCCCCCTTCATGCTCCCCTTCCATACATGTTATTATTTTTTTTCTTTCCTTTTTTAGTTTTTGGGCCACATCCAAAAACTCGGGGTTACTCCTGGCTATGCACTCAGAAATCACTCCTGCAGGCTTGGGGAACCATCCAGTTCTGTCCCGGGTCGGCCATGTGCAAGGCAAACACCCTAGCTGTGTGCTATGTCTCTGGCCCCATAAAAATTATTTTCAACTCTCTCTATGTGCTCTCAAGTAAATATCAGATTGAATCATTTCACCATTAAGAACAGATAATAGGGCCAGAGAGACAGTACAGTGAGTAAAGCAGTTGCCTTGCACATGGCCAACCCAGGTTCAATCCCTGCATCCCATAAGGTCCCTGAGTATTGTCAGAAGTAATCTCTGAGCACCTGCAGGAGTGCTCTCTGAGTGCAGAGCTTGAAGTAACTACTGAGCACTGCTGGGCATGGCTCAAAAACCCAAATAAATAAAAATAGATACACCTTCAAGAAATATTTCTTCTGTGATTTGCATTTTGGGAGAGTGGGATGTTGAGCCACACCTGGTGGAAAGGGTCTACTCCTGACCCTGTGCCCAGGGGTTTCCCCACCCTGTGAAAATTGGGGTGGGGCTTATGAGGTGCTGGTGATATAAACCGGGTTAATCACATGCAAGGCAAGTACCTTACCCTCTGTGCTATGTCTCTTGTCCTGCCATGACTTCCATTTTACAAAGGAAGAAGATGCTTACATTTATTTTTGTTTTGTTTTGGGGCTACATTCAGAAGTGCTCAGGGATTATTCCTGGCTCTGTGCTCAGAGATCACTCCTAGTGGTACTTGAGGGGGACCATATGGGGTACTGGGAATCAAACCTGTGTTGGCCGCACACAAAGCAAACACCTTACCCACTGTTCTATCTGGCCCCCCAAAATATGGCTCAGCAGTCCAGTAGTAGTACTTACCTTGCATGCGAGGTCCTTGGTTACATCCTACACTGGAGAGGAAGGGGGCGGGAGGAAAGGAGGGAGGGAGAAAGAGGGAAAAAGGAACAAAAGAAAGGAAGAGAATTTTCAGGCATTTTCAACTGCTTTTGCTTAGTGAGTCTGACAACAGAGCTCCCACATTCTACCATTTCTCCAACAGCATTTTTTTTTTGTTTCTATTTTGGGACACACCAGAGGTGCTCATGGGATACTCTCATTGGAACTCTGAGGACCATATAGGGTTCCAAGAACAGAATATCTTTGTAATGCTTGTGTTTTCTTATTTTATTATTTGTTTTTAGGGATATACCTTCAGGTGGTCAGGACTTACTTCTTTTTTTTTTCTTTTTTTCTTTTTGGGCCACATCAGGTGACACTCAGGGTTTATTCCTGGCTATGCACTCATAAATCACTCCTGGCTTGGGGGACCATATGGGATGCCGGGGGATATAACCACGGTTCGTCCTAGGCCAGCCACATGCAAGGCAAATGCCCTACCACTTGTGCCACTGCTCCAGCCCCAGGACTTACTTCTGGCTCTGTGTTCAAGAATCACTCCTGGTAGTCCAGAGCCTAATGCGTCACTGTTTTTGCAATAATGATGGTGATAATAGTCTTAATAAAAATGTAATGGTGGGACAGAGATAATATAGGGGTAAGCTTCATACTTTGAATGTTTAACTGACCCAGGTTCAATTCGGGCATCTCATGTGGTCCACAGGACCCCATCAGAAATGATCTCTTAAATTCAGAGCCAGGAGCAAGCACTGAGCACAACTGAGTGTGACACATACCTCCAATTAAACAAATAGAGCTAGTGTGTAGTTCAGCAATAGGCACATACTTTGCAGGCTAGAGACACTGATTTTGATAGATTGCATGGCCCCCCAATCACCCAAGGATATACCTCCCACAAATTAAACAATAAGTATATTAAAGAGAGTTAAAAGAACTCTAAAGGTTGTTTCTATTCGCTTTCTGGACCTCCTTCTCTTAGACATACACATGTTTTTACTTCATAAAATACATTCTTCCCTTTGCTCAGTGATAGTTTTAAGTGTCATTGTAACTGAACTACCAGGAAAGAATCAAACCTTTTGGATGCTTCTGTGAGGGTGTTGTGAGGCGTTATTAAAATTTAAATTCAGATGTATAGACTTTTGGGAATGGGACATAGCATATGCTTTGCATATATGAGTCCTAGATTTAATATCATCACCCTGTGATCTCTTGAGGATCCAGAGTGATAGTATAATGCAGGGGTCCTCAGACTTTTTAAACAGGGGGCCAGTTCACTGTCCCTCAGACCATTGGAGGGTCTGACTATAGTAAAAACAAAACTTATGAACGAATTCTTATGCACATTGCATATATCTTATTTTGCAATGAAGAAACAAAGCAGATAAAAATACAATATGTGGCCCGTGGGCCATAGTTTGAGGACCACTGGATAATGAGTAAGGTGGGTAAGGTATAGTGGGTAAGGTATGTGGCACACACACACACACACACACACACACACACACACACACACACACACCCCTAAATCCCAACTGAAAAGTATCTCCAAAGGTCTCCTGAACAGTCCTAGAGGCAACTCTTCCAAGCACCTCTGGGTATGCCCTCTCAAATTTGTGGACTTTCAGCAACCAACAAATATGAGTGGGTCTCAATCAGTTGAGAGTCTAAATGAACATAAGATGTTCTTTTCCCATCATCCATGAGCAAGAGATATTTTCTTAGCAGATAGCCTTTTAATTCATCTACATTAGTTCTCCCTAAGTCTAGGGACCACTTTTGGTCCTTGACAGTCTTCAGACTCAGATAAACACATTAGTTCTCCTGAATCTCCAGCAGGATCACTTTAATATCCATATCCACCCTGGGTTTTACCTCAGTATTGTCTTGTAATTAATTTCTTTCTCTCTCTCTATTCTCTCTCTCTTTTCTCTTTCTCTCTCTCCTCTCTCTCTTCTTCTCTCTCTCCTCTCTCTCTTCCTCTCTCTCTCTCTCTCCACAAAAATGTGCATGCTCATTTCTTTTTTCCCTTATACTCTTTGCAAGGGGTTGGTTGTTTCTTTGGAGAACATTGACTAATATCCTCCAAACTTACTTTGTTCGTTAAACAGATGATATCATGTCTTTAAGACCTTTAAATACTTGCCATGACACACCATCCTCTCTTCTTTCCCATGAAAGGTAAAGTTTCCAAAGGGTATCATATATATGTTGCCAGCCCTCTCATATGGACTCTGCACACATAAATCATCAGCATTTCCCCTCTTGAGATGCGTACTGCCATACTTAAACTCTGAGACATGTACCAGGGCTCTATCTTTGGAGAAACCTGAACTCTCGCCTTGAGTGTGCTACTTTTCCCCTTTCTTATCCTTTCTCCCCCCTTCCTCCTTTTATGTTTGAATAAAACCTGTTTGTACTTGAAAAAAAAATACCCAAGCCTAAGAGTTTCTTTTAGATGGTGCCCTTCCAAAGTTAGGTATGATTATTCCCACTGTACAGTTGAAAAAAATGGAAGTTTTGGAGTCCACCTTGCCTGTCCAAGGTTGGCATACTGTTCCATACTGTTTGACTTTAAACTTCTGCAATGGAAAGGGCAACCTGCCTTGGAAGATGTAAATTGCAATTGTATTTTCATGTAAAGCTTCTGTTTCATGTGCAGTGCTCAAGGTATCTTCCTGAGAAGGTACCTATCCCCAGCCCTGTCTGTTCCATGTAATTAATCACAATCTATCCCTCCATTCAACTTCCATCTCTCCCCTTACACTGTAACCATCAAAGGAGCCAATTTCCATCTTCACTCTGTCCTGATGACTCTGGCTCTAGACAGCATTCATTGAAGACTTGTTTAGAGAGTGAATCAAGGAAAGGTTTTCTCTCAAGAGCAATTGTTTGTGTCACAGGTGGACTCTGTACCCAATATATTAAGTCATCAGAAGTGTTATGTCAATTCAGTCAACATCACAAAGGGAAAGATACAAAGATACAAAGCCAGTCTCTATAGAGCAGGTATTTTATAAACATGGGATTGTGTTTGCACTGATGAATATTTTTGAACCTTGAAGTTGGCATGGAAGCTTCTGATTAGTGTAAAAAGTGCCATAAAGTTCCTTACACAGAGGAACACATACAATACAGTAAATCCTCTTTACCTTGTCAACATCTTGGAAACTATGGTTCTAAGTGAAATGACTTGCATTTTCAACATATTCTCAAATAACACCACTCTGTTCAATACCAGATAGTGCTCTGCAGACCAGGTGGTGCTCCTACATTTAAAGCAGCTGCTCCACCCCTCGTGAGCTCCCCTCTTGCCCTAGCCTTTGCTTTTCAGCATAGATTGGGACTGGTTTTATCCACATCAACATTAGAAGAATAAAACATTGAACAATGAATGGCCCAAAGGAGAAGTATAAACCACTAATCCAGATTCAGTTCTCTATTAGTTCATTCAGCAAAATATTCGGGGGTTACCCCATGCCAGATATGGTTTTAGGGGTTGGGGCTCAAAAAAAAAAAAAGACTAAGACACAGTCTGATTAGAAGCTTGTTGGAGAGCACAGGTATGGAACATAGAACTCAGAACTTTGTTTTCAGTTCCAAGATGCTTAGTTACTTTATTTCCAAAGCCAAAGTGATTGTTCAGAAGATAGGGGTTGAAAATTCTCCAAGGTGAACAGTTGAATCCATGCTACTTTCTTACCTGGTGATGCTGAGTAGAAAGAAGTCTTGTGGATTTGGAGCCAGCCCAGGCCTGTTCTGTGGGCTGACCTGGGGTCCAGCCTGCTTCTGTGTTACATAATCAGTTATCAGGTGGTGACAACAAACTGACAAAAAGCTCATAAGAAAGCTCTCAAGAGGCTAATGGCATTTAGTAGAAGGGCATGTGTCTCAGGCAAAGACTGGGTGTGCAACAAGGCCAAAGAATACTCCTTATGCTCCATTTGGGGATGGTAAGGAAGTTAGCTCTAGAATATTGATTTCAGCGCTATTTCTATATTCATCCATGTCTATATTTTTCTTTTTAACATCCAGCATGTTGAGATAATCAGATTTTGGAACATCAAGTAACAAGCCTTCAAGCATCACCCCAATTATGACTCATTTACAGACAATTCTGGACAGTTGGCTGGATGAATGAACACAGGGCAATTAGAGAACAATGCACACAGGCATGGATTGTGTGGGCCTCACAGTACGATGGGAGTTTAGAGAAAGCACACACACGTGTGGGCTGGAGCAACTGCAGAAGACTGCAGGCCTCAGAGTTTCTACCGAGAAGAAAGAATCATGATAGGCAAAGAGGAGAGCTGATAGGATGAGGAGAGTCCGTGTTCTCTCCTTTCACCACTACAGTAAACAGGATGGTCCCAGCTGCTCCTCCTTGAACTTGAATAAGCTTCAGACAGGGCTGAGCCTCCAGGAGGAGGCTGTGGATTCTTATTGAAATTCAGACCCTCTCCCATCAGGAGGGGTTGGTGAACTTATGACCAAGGTCCAAGGGGAATCACCTCTGCTTCTTCACCTCTTATTGCCTTAACAGACTCATGGAAAGAATGACAGCCACCCAGGTGTGCTCATTACTTTCACCTCCTGGCCACTTCAGCAGCTGGATACTGTCATGAATATTATCCAGGGTATAGGGAGGTGGGTGGAAGAATGGGGAGATAAGACAGGAGGCAGGATCCCTTGCATGCAATGGTTCTGGTTCAGATCCTAACATGCCATGTGGGCCCTTGACCACTTCCAGGGATCATGCTTGAACACAGAGCCAGGGGTAATCCCAGAACATCATCCAAAACAAAACTAAACAATGTCTCTTCCCTCCACCCCCCAACAAACAGCCTACCCTTTAGCAGCATCTAACTACAGCTGGTAGACAGAGATGTCAGGTGACCTGGATTTGCTCATTAGATGCAAGAACTTGAGCAGGTTCCCTAATCACACTGGGCCTCAGTTTCTGGTCTCATAAAGTGTGGGTGATAGAAATGATAATACTAACTTCATATGGTTGAAATAGAGTAGATGTACTAGTGTTTTACTCAAGTAGAGCTATTGACGTGTTTAATATAATAGAATTAACTAAAGCTATAAGGTGACTTACCAGGCCCACTGAAGAGCCCCACAAGCACTCTCCTCTCTTTCCTCCTGGGCCCCCTCTTCTGTGCTTCTAAGCTTTGCTCCCACTATCTCTCTTTCCTTGTATCTTCACCTCTGGAGTGACAACAGAAAGGTCAAGTTCTTTCTGACTTGCCTCTCCTCTGCTAGGCAGGTGATTATTTTCCTCTTCCTGTATTGCCCGGCATGCAGCCCTGGCCATGCCTTGTGAATGAGGGTTAAGAAGGGGTGATGGCACCAGAAAGGTGGATCCATGACTCTGGCTTTCTGGAGCCCTCAGGGAACACTCAATGCTGAATAATAATACATGGAGTACCAAGGTGTGGATGAGACATTAGACCAATTAGCCAAACTGGAAGGAGTCACTGGCCTTTGAGCTGGATGGAGGTCATGGGTTCTAGCTGTAAGGAACTGGAAGCTCCATGGGCCCTACAGTCCTGTTTCTTCTCTTTTCCATTTGGTTCTGTCAACAGACCACAGTGCACCAGAAGGCCTGGGATCAATGATGCAATCTTTTACAGAGACAATAACTCTTGAGGGGGCGGGGTGTACCACAAAGGGTATAACCCTTTTTACTTATTTGTACATGTTCTATTTTGAATTGTGTTACTTGAGTAAGGAATTTGGGGGGGAGTGCTCATTCCTCTAAACAAAATCTTTGAATGATTGCTCAATAATAACTGCCCTTGGAAGAAAGTCCACGAGGTTCCTGAGACAAGGATGACTGCCTTCTCAAGAGGGTGCACGGGCATGTATCCCTGGCTCTGGGTCTGGACTTTAGTTTAAGCTCTGCCATAGCTCCCTAGGGCCTGATGGCCCCAAGTGTGTCCAGGTAGATGCAGGAGCTACCAGTGCTTCAACAGTCACACTAGTTTCCTGAAATAAAGAGGAGGTCAACTTCTTGTCTTGGGTCCATGAATTTAGAATAGGAGGCCAAGTGAGAGGGACAGGAAAAAGTCAGCAAGTTGGTGAAATGAGAACTAGGTGAGAGTGTGGGGTCCATTTCACAGGTAGCTGGGGGGGCTAGGAAGTGGGGGGGGGTATAATGCTGACTCAGTCTTGAGGTGAGAAGATGACAACCCCTATCGGCCCTGAAACATCTTAGGGTTCTGGATCCTCAAAGACTCCATAAATAAATGGTTATTTGGTTAGTAGTAGGAGCTCAGAAAAACACTTTAGTCTCCTTCCAAAAGTTCAGGGACTGAGCTTTGTGGAGCATAATAACCACATCAGAGTTCTAGGCTGCAACTAAAAGAAAGGGACTCTTTTGGACTGAGATAAAAGGCCACTACTTCTTTTGGAAAGAGAAAAGTTTGGGTCACATCCAGCAGTGCTCAGGGTGATTTCTGGCTCTGTTCTCAGGAGAACATGTGTGATGCCAGGGATTAAACCATAGTCAGTTAAAGGCCACATCCAGGAAGAATGCCTTACCCCTCCTTTACTGGTTGTAGCCTTTATGGCCATTACTTCCTGTAATCGGAAACACGTTGGTGAACAAGGCCCATGAAATGGATCAGCACTGGGCAGGGCATGCCCTCAGAACCACAGTCATTCTTCACCTGGCAGACCTCACCCAGAGAGATCTCTGTGGGTGCTGCCATAGAAACTCAGGCTTTGGCCTTCCCATCCTGACTCCTTCTGTGACAAGCACTGGCTCAGGGGGCTTTCATGAACCCAATCCTCACTGAACAACAAGGTACTTGGCTGCCTTCCAGAAGAAATTCTCCACAATACTCAATTCCTTGGGTCACATTTTCTATGAATAAACTTGGCCAGCTGTTTGGTCAGGTGTTTGGTCAAGCCTGAGATAGGCACCAGACCTCAGACCTCATATGGGGTGGGTTGTTGGGGAAGTATCTAGAATATATTCATTTTAAAGAGGAAGTTGGCTTCTGTCTTCTACTCAGACTCATAAAGTGGGGGAATTCCTTAAAGGAAGGGACTGCTTGTTCTGGGCAACCCAAAGTAACTATGTCCATACAATAATACTTGGACCACAGTTCTGCATGGTGAAGAAAAGCAAGTCATGAGAGGTGCACGAAAGTTGGAGTTGGCAAAGCCTTTGCCTGAATCTCATCTTTCTCCTGAAAAGTGGGGCTGTGGGGGCCCCTCTGCTCTCATGGGCTTGCTTCCTCCCTGGAAGGCATGTCCTCACTTCATGGGCCTCCTCCCACACCTACAAAGGTCTCTCTGTGGGAGATGCTGACCCACCTCTAGGTTGCGTCATCCTCTTTAGAAATGAATTACTTCATTTATGGATGTCTTGTAATGCTCCCCCAGGAGGAAGACAGAAATCTTATTCATCGAACAGTTAACAAACATTTATTGAGTGTCTGCTTGACCTCTGGGAGGCCAGGGTGGGACAAAGACAGGCTCTGTGCCTCGGAGAAGGTCATCCTGGTGCCAGGTGTGTGGAGGAGTGAGGTGACTGGCTCCAGTGGGTCTTCAAGATGAAGATGTTCAGGCCTGTCTGAAGGCAGTTCAACAGGCAAGAACCTGTGGGAGTCTTGGGTTTGATTCCAGCCCCTCCTGGTGTCCCTTGCCAAGTACTTACCTGAGAATAGTTTCTGAGAACTTTTGGGTGTGACCCCCCCCCCCGAAAAATGTAACAAAATATTAAGATATTTTTAGTACTTGAGCAGACATGTGCACTCCAGAATGAGTGTGTATTAATACACAGATGAAAGGAGGCTAGAGAAACCAGACTGTGTTTGGGGTAGAGGAGGACAAGATGTGTGTGGTCCAGATAAAGGTATATGGGGTAAGATTCCAAGTGAGTACTACAGGCCTTGATGACTTTCTAGGAAATGAGTCTTGTATTCTGAGAGCACTAGGGAAGCTCACTCTTCATTTTGTATAATAAACACGATATGGTATTGACCTTTTCCCCTTTCCTAAGGGTCATATTTAGTGGCATTAAGTATCCTCACACTCATCCATAGTTAGAAGAACTTCCAGATCTTCCCAGCTCAGCATTTGCCTTTCTACTTCCTTTTCCTGTTGTCCATACTTTTTTCCACAGAGTGACTTGAGATTTTCTCTTTTTCCCTCCCCTATTCCATCCCTTCCCTCATGAGGCTGCTGCAATGATCTGAGGTTGCACATGCCCTTGTTGTGAAGCTTGTAGTTGTAGTTGCTTGCACATGCACATGGTTTTGGTGCAATTAGAACTCTTTCCAGGTGCTGAAGACTGACAGACAACAGGGCTGCCAGGAGCACACTCAGTGTATATGGGTAATACAGGAAATCAGACTCATGGCCTTACACTTGCAAGGCAAATGCTTTAGTCAGTGAGCCATTTTTCAGTGCTACACTGTCCCACTAGCGCGATTTTCTAGAAGAATTTCTCTGTCTATTACCTTATGAAGGATAGGCTGGAAGATTTGAGGTAGGAATAAATGACAGAAAATTTCAGAAAAACAAAGGAGAATGAGTTGAAGCATGAATTGGAAGGGAAGAAGGTAGGGTTGAATGTTTCAGAGATGCTTGACCAGCTTATAGGCATCAAAGCCATCCAAAATTGCTTCAAGTTGTCTTTATCTATTTTATTTTCTGTATATTGACTCTCAAATCCTTTCTTTTATGAGAAAGAGAGAGTTACAATCCTATAAAATTGATTTTTAAATAATCCTCTGATCCTCTGGACTCACAAATATTTCAGAATAATAGTCTTAGTCTAAAGAAATGGTGCTATACATCCCCATGTCATTATTGCAGGATGTCTGAAATGGCTTTGAAAGAACTTTCCTCACGGCATGCTTTGCTGCATTTTATAAAATAAATATTTTGCAAGATAACGTGTGATCATTGACTGTGCAAGGACAACAAACACCCTGTCTCTGTGTAAGGAAAAAGTATCTGAAGCTTGACCACTGAGCAGACCTTGGGTCCATGTTGACTCTCAGAAGACCTGGTTTCCAGCCCTGTCCTGCCATTCATCAGCTGATAGGCCTGAGCAAGTGACCTTGTCCTCTCTTCACTTCTGTGTCTTTTGTGTAGGACAGTGGTGAGGATTAACTGACCAGATTGTGGAAAGCAGAAGAATGTCAGAATGCACATGTGCTCAGTTAGTCTTGTGGATGTGGGGTTGATGATGATGATGAAGAAGGTGACAATTAACTTGAAAGTTGAATCTCTGTGTTTGTCATTGTTCTTGAGTGGATTAAAGATTGGTTCATTGCTTGTTGTAAAGGAAAGGGGGAATTGCCTGATTGATGGATGGATGAATAGACCAAATTTGGTGATGAAAAATGTTTTCAGGTGCTTTAAAAAATGTCACAGTGGGGGCCGGAGAGATAGCATGGAGGTAAGGCGTTTGCCTTTCATGCAGGAGGTCATCAGTTCAAATCCCGGCGCCCCATATGGTCCTCTGTGCCTGCCAGGAGCAATTTCTGAGCGTGGAGCCAGAAATAACCCCTGAGCACTGCCGGGTGTGACCCAAAAACCACAAAAAAAAAAAAAAGTCACAGTGAAATGAAGCAGGCTGGATTCTGAAGGTTCTGTGTGGGATTTCAGATTAATATTGCCCTGAAGTTTGTTCATTGAAAAAAAAAATTTTTTTTTGGTGTTTTTTGGGTCACACCCGGCAGTGCTCAGGGGTTATTCCTGGCTCCAGGCTCAGAAATTGCTCCTGGCAGGCATGGGGGACCATATGGGATGCCAGGATTCGAACCGATGACCTCCTGCATGAAAGGCAAATGCCTTACCTCCATGCTATCTCTCTGGCCCCTCATTGAAAAAATTTTAAATTATTTTTTGAATCACACCTAACTGTGCTCAGGGCTTACTTTTTGTTGTTGTTATTGTTGTTGTTGTTGTTTGGGCCAGACCAATTTGATGCTCAAGGGTTACTCCTGGTTATGCGTTCAGAAATTGCTCCTGGCTTGGGGGGACCATATGGGATGCCAGGGAATCGAACCACGGTTCATCCCAGGCCAGCGCTTGAAAGGCAGATGCCTAACCTCCAGCGCCACCGCTCCAGCCCATCCGGGCTTACTTATGGCTCTGTGCTCAGGGATCACTTCATGTGGTGCACAGGGGACCATATGGGAAGCTGGGGATCAAATCCAGGTTGGTTCACATGTAAGGCCAGTTTCTAACCCACTCTCCTTTTGCTCCAGTCTCCTACCCTGGGAAATTAACTTTCCAAGTTTCTGTGATCATTGGGGCTCTGGAAAAGACATTTGTTGTTCACTACATGTCACGGTATTTCCCCAAATTGAGGTTAAGAGCTGTTCATCTCTCTGTTCTATACATAGAAAGTATTCAAATATTAATGCCTGAAATCATTGGCAGCCAAAAAAAAAAGTTGTGAGATAATTAAGTTCAGAGACTCTTTAATCTTAGTCATTTCTGAGTCTTGGCTGGAGCAAGTGAGACACCCTTTGGAGGTGCCTGTGATTCAGGGCATCTGTAGTCTATTGGGTCTCCCTGAGTCTGGGAAGCCCTCTGCAAGTTGGCCTCAAAGGAATCAACACATCTTCAGAGACTGGTTTTCCATTTGTGACCTTTTCCTGGTTTCTGATTCCAGTCAATGTTAGTAGCTTACATTTCTTCGTGCAGGATTCTAAACTCCTGGCAGCTTTTATGGAAAGGTTCAGGCAAGAGAATAAGAGCACAGGTTCTAGAGTTCCATTAAGGTGTAATTCATCATTTGAAATACAAAGAATTGGGTGCACACAGATTTATACTTTGCCTTAGCAGGGAAGAATGGCTTCAGCAAACAGAAGCTTCTGCCAGTCCTATGAGTTGGACTTGAACTAGGTTTCACTCTGTCTCAAGTCCTGCCCACCCTTTTCTGAAAGGAGTGACAATGAGAATCTACTCCATTACTCTACCTGCACAAGGTCACCTGGAGACCAGAATTAGCCTGTGTGTCCTAGGACCATGATGCAGGTGATGAATATATTGAAACACATCTTCTCCATAAATTCTTGCCATCTTGAAGCCTCGCTAAATATTTGTCCCTCTATGGTTGGGCCCCATAGTCTTCCCACTCTGTCCAATCCAGGTTGAAAGGTTTGACTGTGCAGCTACAGGGACACAGCCAACTGTGAGTATCTCAGTATCTGGGTCATTGCTCCCCGAAGCAGGTTTGATTGCAAGATTTTAGGGAGCTGTGTTTCGGAGTTTGCTGCAGTGGGGAGAGGTGAGTGTGAGAGAGTTTAAGATAGCAACGTCCACTGATGCCACTCCTGCAGCTCACCCTTAGGGACATAAAAACGCAGTGGCATTAGAGTCATGTCTGTGAAAGGAGGGTGCTTCCTGCAGAGTGTAGAGGTGGTGGCATAAATGATGAGTGAGCAAAATGGGGGTGGGTGAAAAGAGGATGCTGTCACTTCTTAGTTATTGGCTGATTGATTCAGAGTGTTTTGGGGGCCTGGGAGAGCCATACTCAGTGGTGTTTAGGTTTGCTCTCAGTGGTACTGGGAGGACTAGGTGATGCTGGGGATTGAACCCAAAGGCCTTCAACCTTTGGAGTTCCCAGGAGAAGTGTGTCACTGCTTAGTTCCTCCTCTTTGGTGATTCTCTAGTGCACATACCCCAGTGATGTGAATCTTACCCTACCAATTCTGGTCCAGGCCTACTTCACCCCACACCCACCATCCACCTACTCCCAGCCCCACTTTACCACCCACCTTCCTCCCTGTGGACAACCTCTTTCTACCTCTCTCCTTTGGCATTTCTTTTGATTTGAGGGCCACACCTGGCAGTGATGAGGCTACTTTTGGGGTAGCCCCTAAGCTTGCTCAAGGAACATGTGGGGTTGGGATTTGAACCCAGGTTTCCTACAAGCAGCAGTTTCCTACAAGAGCTATCTCTCCAGCCCTCTTCCTGCCTCTTGGACCATTCCAGGTATCCTTACAGATTGTGGTTCTCTTTCAGACTTGCCCCAAACTTGCCCCCCACTCCCAGCCCTGAGTAAGTGCTGCCCCTCATCCACATTGTTCCTTTGCAAGCTCTAGAAAGAAAAGTACTCTCCTCCACCCTACCCCACCAGAAGATACTGAGGTTGGCTTTGAGCCTTCCCTGCTCACTCTCCGTGGTCATTCGCCAGTTACACACTCGATCCCCAGCTCTCTGCCCCCAGACCTCATCATGGCCTTTCCTGCCCTCTGTGGGTTTCCTTCCTGTGAATGCTCCAAAGTCAGGGCCTGCGCTGTTTAGTTCTGTTTTTCCAGCACCTAGCCGAGCAGTTTGGCTGCTTAAGGGTAGGGAGGATATCTTTGGGGGACTGCTTAAGAAAAGGATGCTCTTGGATACATGAAAACTTGGATCAGGCTGGGCTGAAATGATAGCACTGTAGGTAGGGTGTTTGCTTTGCTTGTGGCTGACCTGGGTGCAATCTCTAGCATCCCATATGGTCCCCCAAGCCTGCCAGGAATGATTTCTGAGTGTTGAGTCAGGAGTAACCCTTGAGCACTGCAGGGTGTGACCCAAACCAACCAACCAACCAATAAACTTGGACCAGCCTTAGGCTTAAGGGAAAATGAGGTCCTTGGACATACTTAGAAAAACATGACTACAAGGACATGCCAGATCTGCCATCACCTGCCTGAATATTATTATCTAGCCCAGGGGTACAGAGAAGTGCAAGATACTTCCCTCCTTAGTAGCTCCCAGATTCCCTGGAAGAGGACAAACCTGGCCCAATGTAATACAAAGCACACAGGAAGAAAAAAGAGGCAGTGGTAACCCCAAAGAGGAAGAAGCAAGTTCTCTGGGGAAAGGAAACTCCCAACGAATTCGAATGCAGGGGAAGGGGGTGGAGAGGATTTCCCAGAGGAAATGACATCTAACTTGACTTTTGAAGAATGAGTAAGCAGCTGCCCAGCCAGTCAGGGTGGAAGGAAACTCTAGGTAGAGGGAACAGCATAAGCGAAGACAAAGAGCCCTGCCTGGAAAACAGAATGTTCAGAAAAGCGCAAACAAGCAATGATGTCCTGAATTTCAAGGGCAAGTCATTGAGATGGCTGGAGGGTGAGGAATTGACCTCTTAGAGTTCAGACTTACAGCCCTTTGGTTCCTCATCTCATAGAGGCTCTTTCTTCCTGACTTGGGGGTGGGGAATCCCTGGGGAATCCCACAAGCAAGGCAGAGTCTATCTACTATGCTCTCTCTCTTTAGCCCCCAGTGGCTCTTTCTATAGGTAAGTTATTTTTTTCCTGATCATCCTGTAGCCCCCTCACTCACCTGTCACTAATGAGGTTGTCTGAATCACCTCACACATCCTAGACCCATTTTAGAGACAAAACTCAACTCTGATTATGTTAAACAAAGACCTCCTGGTAAGTTAGTGGCAGAACCAATAATAGAACCCAGATCGCCAAACATACTTGTTGGAGGGGCCCCGTGTGTCTTGCTGATGTGGGCAGGGCAAGTCCTTTGGAGCAAGCATGTTGGATTTATTTAAGAACTTTATTTAAGTATATATAACAAATTATAATCAGGATAGAGAAATGGCAAATCTTATCTAAAATGCAGAAAAATCAATGGAACCTATGGCTTGTTGAGTAGACTTCCATCTCAGTGTTCAGAGTGGCTGCAGGCCATTGATCCTTCTAATGCACCAACTTTACCAGGGCCACGTGAATCCTGCAAGCCTGCTCTGATCTCCAAAGTCACGCTCAGCTGCCAGCAGTATTCTTTGCTGGCTGCAGTCTTATGGTTTGCAGGAACAGCAAATATTGGGGGATGAGAAGCTGTATGCTTTTGGCTTTCCTGGAAAGCATGGGGCCCTGTACAAGGCAGGGTTCCTGCGAGAGGCAGACAGAAGTAGCTGATGCTTAGGCAGTGTTCCCCGGGGGTACAGAATGCGAGATCCCAGAGCCCCTTCTGTTGTGTACATTCAACATTCAAGTCCTTGTAGCTGATCTGAGACTGAATTTTCTTGTTTGCTTCCCCCCACTTCTCTCTCCCTTCCAGGCACCACCTTCTTCACTAGATGTCAGAGGGCAGCAACTCTGCCCCAACCATGGGAAGTGCTGGGTCCCAGAATTAGAACTAATTAGACCTAAAGGTGAATGGGACCCTGTAGTACCCTAACAGTGTAGGGTGATGGGAAATTCCAGACTTTCTAATGAGAATGGACTTTGGACTTTGGGATTGTATCCCAAAGATGCCACTTCTGGGCTGCAAGGATTCGGGATGGCCTAGCGGGTCACGGGATTATTTTTATTACTGACAAGCTCTGTAGCTTTGAGAGGGTTCCCTGCTTTTTCTAGGCTTTTGTTTTTCAGTGGGCAGTGTTGGGGCTAAATCCTCTGGATGCTATACCCTGGGATACAGATGAGCCTTACAGAGAGGTGCCATAAGAGTGAAATGCAGGAGGATTTCCTCCTGCACTGGTCCCGAGTGACTGACGGTGCTTTGAAGCTGCTTTCCTATACCTCCTGGAGGTGGAGACTCATGTGGCCCCCACCAAGATTTGAAGACGAGTCCTCCTTCAGATGCATCACTAGCATAGGGACTCCAAATGCTTTGGGCGGTCAGGCAGATACTGCATATGGCAGCCTCTGTATCAGACCTCACACTGGACTTCATGCCCCAAGTTAGAGGGACATGCAGTGGGGTGTGGAATGTACCTGCAGAAGTTGTGTAGGTCTGATAGACCACAGAAAAAATCTCACTCATCTGGTATTTAAGAAAAATAAAAGACAATAATAATAGCCCAGAGACCAAATAGAGATGAGGACTGGAAGGACTGGCCCACAGTATGGAGCTTTAACCACAAAGAGTATGAGTGTAGTTAAGAAAATAACTACACTAACAACTATCATGACAATGGTAGTGAGAGAAATAGAATGCCTGTCTCAAATACAGGCAGGGATGGGGAGAGGAGGGAGATGGGGGGCATTGGTGATAGGAAGTGGGCACTGGTGAAGGGGTTATTTTTTTATAACTGAAACCCAACTACAAACATGCTTGTAACCATGGCACTACAAATAAAGATATTATTAAAAAACTTGAATAAAAAAGAAGTTCTAGGTCTGAATTTTGACTCTCCACCAGCTGGCCTTAGAAAACTTCTCCTTCCAGACCTACACTTGCCCATCTCTAAAAATGGGCTGATTTCCCAGAGCCACTGAGAGCAGAAGGCATGATAGCAGCCACTGAGCATCATTACAGCTTGGCAGACATACTGCACTACTAGCAGGCACATGTTGGTTCTGGGCATGCAGGAGATACAGGAACAGGTGGAGATTGAGCTGAGTTTGGCTGCTGGGGCTGGCACTCTCTGAGACTTTCTAATGAGCATGGACTTTGGGATTGTGTCCCAAAGATGCCTCTACTGAGCTGCATGGATTCCGATGGCCCAGAGGACCTCAGAGAAGCTGTAGCCCTGGGAACCCAGAGCTTTGTCTCTCCAGTTCTGGGACTCTTTTACATTTTTTTTTAATTTTTATTAAGACACGATGAATCATATAGTTGTTCCAACATCAGGCCCACAACCCATGTCCTTTCTGCACTGTTGTCTCTGGGGCTCTTTTTTTTGTTTTGTTTTTTTTGTTTTTGTTTTGTTTGTTTGTTTTTGGATCACACCTGGTGATGCTCAGGGGCCACTCCTGGCTATGCTCTCAAATATCGCTCCTGGCTTGGGGAACCATATGGGATGCGAGCGGATCAAACTGTGGTTCCTCCTAGGCTATCACATGCAAGGCAGACACCTTACCGCTTGCTCCACTGCTCCGGCTCCTCTCTCTCTTTTTAAACTTTATTGATTGATTGATTGATTGATTGGTTTCTGGGCCACACCCAGTGGCTCTCAGAGATCACTCCTGGCCCTGCACTCAGAAATCATCCCTGGCAGGCTGGGGGACCATATGGGACTCTGGAAATTGAACCAGGTTTCTCCTGGGTTGACTGCAAGCAAGATAAATGTCCTATTGCTGTGTTAGCTCTCCAGCCCCTATGGGGCTCTTTTTAAGAATCGTTTCATAGGAGCCAGAGCAGTATCACAGTGGTAGGGCTTTGCCTTGCATGCGGCTAACCCAGGATGTAATCTGGGTTCGATCCTCAGCATCCCAAATAAGTACCCCAAGCCTGCCAGGAGCAAATACTGAGCACAAAGCCAGGAGTAACCCCTAAGCACTGCGGGTATGGTCCCCCCAAACCAAAATTAAAAAAAAAACCACCAAATCCATCTTATATATTTTTATTTTTTTAGTTGTACTCACTTAATAATCAGATACACTTGACTGGAATCAATCCCTGGAGTTTCAAAACAAAACAAAACAAAAAAAATGTAGCAGGGTCTTAGGGAGAGGGCTCAAGAGGTTGGAGTACATATGCTGCCTTTGGGAATTCTGGGGTTCGATCCCCAGCTTGGCTGGATCCCCTGGACACTGATGGGAGCAACCCCTGATTACTGAGCTAGGAGTAACCTCTTAGCACTGTGGTATGTGACCAAAATACAAACACCCAAAAGCAAACATTTATTATTACAAAACTCAATAAAAAATCTTATGTATGAATCTTTATTGTAAGGCACATCTGCATATTATAGTACATACATTCATCCTCATATACTATATAAGTGAATAAATAATAGTAGTGTGTAACATTGGCAATTAAGAGTAAGAACTTCAATCTAAGCAATTGGACAGCAGTTTATGGTATCTAATCTCACATGCAGGCAACTGGCCTTGATTCCCAGCACCTATATGTCCCCTGAGCCCTTCCAGGAGTAATTCCTAAGTACAACATGGTTTGTGCCTCAAAACTCAGCTCTCCCTTCCCTCCCAAAATAGAGTGACTGAGGTTCCAGACTTGCCTGATTCAATTCTTGGTTTTGCCACACCCTTTGCTGAGTCAATTTGGGCAAATTCATTAACCTTTTTTGTGCTTCAGTTTCCTTGTCTCTCAGTACCCAATGGTCCCAGCACTTATGTCCAAGGCTGTTTTGAGCAGTAAGAAGAGGGGTTGCTTAGTGCAATGCCTGTGGGCCTCACTGACATGAGAACTATTGTCGTCATCAGTCTGAGTGGCGCCATGTAGAGAATGGAGTCAGGAGGGCCCAAGCTGGGTTGGAACTTGTGGCCATGAGGTGCAGTACCACAGATTGGCATCAAGTAATGGTACATGGTGAGGGTCTCAAAGTTTGGGCACTGTCAGATGAAGCCCAGAGTTAAGATGAATGAGTGAGTGGGAATGAGCCTGGGGTTCTGAGTGGACCTGGACACTATGGGGGACATGGAGAGCCTCCCAGCTGCTGCAGTTGTGTGCATCTGTCAAGGGATTCTGGGGAGGAATTGGGGATGTAACTCTGTTATCGAGCATTTGTCTTGCTGGTATGAAATTCTGGGGTTTGATTCGAGCAGCATGGGGGCAGGATTCTGGAGAGCTAGGAGAGGGTGGGGCAGAAGGTGAAGAGAAGTAATGCCTGAGGGCTGATCTCCTGGCAGAATAGCTTAATAATTAGCTTTGAGGGGTCCTCTGGGCTGCCATCTTTTTGGTGCTGTTTGAGCCTCTGATGAGCTCTTGGGCTTCTCTGGACAGGTTAGAGCTTAAAGTTATCCTTCTTTGATGCTGCCTTTAACTCTGCTGAACACAGGTGATGCTTTTGAGTGCCCAAGAGCACCTGGTTCTGAGAAAGAAACAATGAGTCTAGCAGGTGGTCTCAAACTCAATTACTCTGGGGGCCGCAGGAGCAAAGTTGGGGGTGATCCTTGAGTGCAAAGTCAGTAGTAAGCCTTGAACATTGGAGGGTGTGACCCAAACCAACTAAAATAAAACAACCAACAAAACAAAAAAGATTCCTCTAGGGCAGGGCCACAAAACGTTGTACGGAGGGCCGCGAGTTTGAGACCCCTGGTAGGAGGGAGGGACATACTGTCCCTGTGAGTTCTTCACCTGGTCCTAGGTATGGGCTGAGGTGCTGAAACTAATCAGGACAGGTGGTACATATCTGAGGGCCATGGTGAGAGCGGTGTGTGCAGATTTCCTATGCAGAGAAGGCAACTGTCTGCTTTATGATCTCAAGAAGTTGAACAGATGAAGAATTTTCTTCTAATCTTTGCATGGTTAGGGTCTCCTCAGAAACCTCTGGGCTGAGGGATGTTACTCAGGGGTAGAGAACATGCTTTGTATGGATAAGGCTCTGGATTAGAGCTCCCTAGCACCAAAACACTAAATAGGACCCAGCTCAAATGCCGCCCTTCTGAGTTCCCTCATTCAGTCTCTTCTCTGTATCATTGCTTTGTCTTGCCTTGGTCATGGCTCAACCCCTCTGCAGAATGGCTCACTTCCTGAGGCTGCTGTCCAAAAGCATCACCAATGAGGTGACTGAAAACCACAGGAAATGATTGTCTCATAATTCTGGAGACAGAATTCTGGAGACAGGCCTGCTCTCTAGGAGAGCCCTTCTTTGTCTCCATGGTGCCTCTGATAGAGAGAATGTCCTCAATATCCTCCAGCTACTGATGTGTTCTTTTGTCTGGTGCATGCTGTCTGTCCTCCTCATCACATGACCTTCTTTTCTCCTGTGTGTCTTTGTTTCACGTGGCGTTACAACACCAGTTCCATTGGGCTAAGGGCATGTCTGTCCTTTTCTAGGATGACATCATTTTAGTTAAATGTATATACAACGACTCTGTTTCCAAGTGATGTTGTCTTCTGAGGTACTGGGAGTTAGCATTTCAGCATGTCTTTTTGGGGGGACATCATTCGATCCACACTCGTTAGGAGCTGAGCTCAGGGTTTCTTGCCTGTTGCTTGGTTTGCTGCATCCATGCCAGAATCCACAGACACTTCCCTAGCTTCTACTCTGAGTTCCTGTTGTCCACCTTCCCCTTGCCTAGGATTTGCATCCATTTCTTTTTCTTTTCTTTCTTTCTTTCTTTCTTTTTCTTTCTTTCTTTCTTCTTCTTTCTTTCTTTCTCTTTCTTTCTTTCTTTCTTTCTTCTTTCTTTCTTTCTTTCTTTCTTTCTTTCTTCTTTCTTTCTTCTTTCTTTCTTTTCTTTCTTTCTTTCTTTCTTTCTTTCTTTCTTTCTTTCTTTCTTCTTCTTTCTTTCTTTTTCTTTCTTTCTTCTTCTTTCTTTTTTCTTTCTTTCTTTCTTTCTTTCTTTTCTTTCTTTTCTTTCTTTCTTTCTTTCCTCTCTCTTTCTTCTCTCTTCTCTTTCTCTCTCTTCTTTCTTCTTTCTTTTTCTTCTTCTTTCTTTTCTTTTTTTTCTTTCTTTCTTTCTTTCTTCTCTTTCTTTTCTTTCTTTCTTTCTTTCTCTTTCTTTCTTTCTCTCTTTCTTCTTTCTTCTTTCTTTCTTTCCTTTCTTTCTTTCTTTCTTCTTTCTTTTCTTTCTTTCTTTCTTTCTTTCTCTTTCTTTCTTTCTCTCTTCTTTCTTCTTTCTCTTCTTTCTTTCTTTTCTTTCTTTCTTTCTTTCTTTCTTTTTCTTTCTTTCTTCTCTCTCTTTCTTTTCTTTCTTTCTCTTTCTTTCTTTCTTCTTCTTTCTTTCTCTTCTTCTTTCTTTCTTTCTTTCTTTCTTCTTTCTCTTTCTTTCTTTCTTTCTCTCTCTCTTCTCTCTCTTTCATCTTTCTTTCTTTCTTTCTTTCTTTTTTTCTTTCTTTCTCTCTTTCCTCTTTCTTTTTCTTCTTTTCTTTCTTCTCTCTCTCTTTCTCTCTCTTTCTCTCTCTTTCTTTCTTTCTTCTTTTTCTTTCTTTCTTTCTTTTCTTTCTTTCTTTCTTTTCTTTCTTTCTTCTTTTTCTTCTTTCTTTCTTTCTTTCTTCTTTCTTTCTTTTCTCTCTCTTCTCTCTCTTTTTTCCTTCTTTCTTTCTTTCTCTCTCTTTCTCTCTCTTTCTCTCTTTCTTTCTTTCTTTCTTTTTCTTTCTTTCTTTCTTTCTTTCTTTCTTTCTTTCTTTCTTTCTTTCTTTCTTTCTTTCTTTCTTTCTTTCTTTTTCTTTCTTTCTTTCTTTCTCTTTCTTTCTTTCTCTCTCTCTTTCTCTCTCTTTCTCTCTTTCTTTCTTTCTTTCTTTCTTTCTTTTTCTTTCTTTCTTTCTTTCTCTCTCTCTTTCTCTCTTTCTTTTTTTTTTTTTTTTTGTTTTTTGGGCCACACCGGCAGTGCTCAGGGGTTACTCCTGGCTGTCTGCTCAGAAATAGCTCCTGGCAGGCACAGGGGACCATATGGGACACCGGGATTCGAACCAACCACCTTTGGTCCTGGATCGGCTGCTTGCAAGGCAAACGCCGCTGAGCTATCTCTCCGGGCCCTCTTTCTCTCTTTCTTTCTTTCTTTCTTTCTCTCTTTCTTTCTTTCTTTCTTTCTTTCTCTTTCTTTCTTTCTTTCTTTCTTTCTTTCTTTCTTTCTTTCTTTCTTTCTTTCTTTCTTTCTTTCTTTCTTTCTTTCTTTCTTTCTTTCTTTCTTTCTTTCTTTCTTTCTTTCTTTTGTTATTGGATCACACCTGGCAGTGCTCAGGGGTTACTCCTCGCTCTACAATCCGAAATCGCTCCTGGCAGGCTCAGGGGACCATATGGGATGCTGGGATTCTAACCATCCTCCTGGATGCAAGGCAAATGCCCTACTTCTGTGCTATCTCTCCGGCCCCTCTGCATCCATTTCTGATGATTTTCCTAAGCCCTTGGCCACCACTCTAAGTGTTTCTTGCCTAAACTCTCCTCCCAATTTGTGAATCTGGTTTTTTATTGTTGTTTTGTTTGTTTTGGGGCCCCACCCAGCAAGGCTCAGATCTTATTCCTTATACATTATTCCTTATTCCTTATACATTCAGTATTGTGTATTTGTATTCAGTATTCAGTATTGTGGATCAAACCTGGGTTAGCCACATACAAGGCAAGTGCTCTCTACCCATTGTACTATCATTCTGGCCTCTGCACATCTATTTTATTGTCTATCTGTTCTTCATGGCAGAGTTCATTGTAGATGTTCAATTCATTCAGCAAACACTGAACAACTACCTCCAAAATGGCGTGTGCTGAACCTTCTGCCCAAAAGAACTAAGCAGAGGGGCTGGAGAGATAGCATGGAGGTAGGGCATTTGCCTTGCATGCAGAAGGACGGTGGTTCGAATCCCGGCATCCCATATGGTCCCCCGAGCCTGCCATTTCTGAGCAATTTCTGAGCATAGAACCAGGAGTAACACCTGAGCTCTGCCGGGTGTGACCCCTCAAAAAAAGAATAAAGAACTAAGCAGAACTTACTCTGTGTTCTTCAGATATTGGTGATATAAGGGCATACTGCCCTTCTGAAGAGTTGTCCACATCTTGTTGGGTGAGAGGAGTGGGAGAAGCCTGATGAATTACTCAGCCAGGTCTGGACAACTTGGGAGGAACATCCTGGGCTCTGTTTATTTTTAGTTCTGAATATATCTCAAATTTTCTGGTTGTCTTTAAAGACACACACACACACACACACACACACACACACACACTTAATCCATCAGTTTCTTTCTGAATGTGAATGGCCCTTGTGTGTGACTGCATCCTGGGAGAACCTTCTAGTCCTCTCTTCACTCTCTGGGCCCCCCCTAGAGGAAGGCAAGGTCTGAGATCACACATAGGGTATCTAGGGAAAGACGTGCACAAGACATTGTGGACCCCTGGCACTACCCCTGCTTTTCCAGTTTTCCTTGTTGCCTGGAAGGGGCTGAGCAGAGGAGACAATGTCACAGAAGACTTGGTGAAGCTTAAAAATATTCAAGTTGAGTCCATTCAACAGGTCTTGACTGAAGCCCCGAAACAGAAAATCGTGCCAGGCTTGGTGATCTGAGGTAACCTATTGTGGCCTCACCTCTACCTGCATTGAGAATCCACCTAGCTGATGTTGGCCTTGAAAGTTTAGTAGCGCTGAGATTTGTTCCATAAAAACCTACACATTGCCAGGCTCAGCTAATGAAAAGTAGAGAAAGGACTTTGAATTCTGCCAGTCTTTCCTTTGGGGGGGTGCAAGTGGGGCAGGATCTGGTAAAGATGGTACAAAGATCACAGCATCTCCTCAAATCTCCTCAAGTGCCTAAAACAGCCAACAACAAACTTAAGTATGAGTTTCTTCAGGGCAGAGACCTTGTTCTATGCTTCTCTGTAGTCCCAGTGTCCAGAAGGTGACAGTGAACTCTGCAGAATTGAATGCAATCTGGAGACTGGCAAGATAGTACAGCGGTTAAGACTCTTGCCTTTCATAGTGTCCACTTCAGTAGGATCCACAGCACCAAATATGGTGATCCCCAGAAGACCGGAACACAGCTGGGTGTGGCCCCCCAAACCAAAACCAAAACCAACTAAACAAAAGAATTGCAGCCTGCGTTCAGAATGTTTCAGTAATAAGCAGTCAACACAACTGCCTGGTGGCAAGGCGACTCCCACCCCCTCTCTTCCTGTCTATTTCTATGGTGACCATGACTAGGACCTGCCAAGGTCAGTCATGGCCAACCAAGCCACAAAGCTCCCAGGCTCTAGCACAGCTGCATCTTGGATTTATACCCCTGTTGAGAGCTTTGCTGTTTTACACATTATGAATCTCCCTCCACACAGGAAGTTAAAGGCTTTTTGTTATTGCCGAAATATGATAAAAAAATCAACACATCAAATCCATTTTTAAGAAAGAAAAACAAGCCTTCCCTTTGCCACAAACTGATTGAATATTTGTGTTTTCTCATGGTCTTTGTCTCTATTTGCAGGCATGCTGGCTGGGTGCTAATCACCAGAGCAGACTATTTTGTATTCTGCTTACAAAGTCTTTTCTTTTTTGCAAGCATTTGTTCTTTCATATGGATTCTGTGCTAGGGGCCAATCTTTGTTGGCACATCAGTTTTGCTCTCAGGAGCATGTCTCTGAAAAGACAATGGGAGATGTTTTCATTGCTTCCATGGGGAGTCTGTGAAAAGCTTTGTTTTGCAGAATTCTACAGGCTAAGAAGTTAGCACAGGAACAGAACAGACTTTGATACAGATGACTTGTATTATTATCTAGACGAAGTGTTCTATCTGTTCCAGAGAGAACCTCCCACATACATTCTCCCTGCCATCGAATGGACGTAGTGTTAGTGGTGAATCCTGAGCCTGTCACTCACTGGTTCTGTCATCTTGGGCCACCTACCTAATTCTCAGGTTCAAATAGGGATAATAACTTCTGTTTTATTCAGCTGGAAGAGGATTATGTATGCCACAGATTGGACTTTTTGATCATTTTGGTTGTTAGTTTTAGCAGGGCTCAGGGCTTCTATCTACCTTTCTGCTCAAGGATCACTCTTGATGACAGTTAGGGAGCCATGTGGTCTGCCATATGCATAGCACCTTTACTCCCTCAGTATCTCTGGCAACCATAGAGTGGGCTATGACTGTTAGGCATAGGGTTTATGTATGTGAATGAGTTATATGTAGAATGATGTACTCTGTGAAAAACTAGAATTGACCTTGAACTTCAGAAGTGCATAAGTGAGAGAGGGAAAACCAAAGTCCAAAGGAGATTGAACCAAATCATGAAAAAGAAAATGTTTTGTTCACTCAGATATGTCTGTCCATCCTTTTACACCTTGTTCTCTCCATGAAGGACATCATTTGAGGACTAGCTCAGGATTGCAGTTTTTTTGTCCCCCTTCCATTTTTTACCCCTGCACCTTCTTGCCTTCCTCTTTCCCTCCTGTCTCCTCTGCCTCTCTTCTTGTAAGAAGGTCACGAGAGTTTAGAATTAATGGCTGCTGTTCGCTTCTGTAACCATGCTTTGATTTAGACATAAGGACTGCCTTGACAGACTCAGCCTGACTTAAGAGGGACTAGACCCAGACAGTCAGTTCCAGGAACTTCAAGGGCACGTACCAGGACAGTTAGATAAACTAGCAACACCTAGGGCCTGCAAGACAAGGTTGAGGGTGCCCACCTCTACTGCTTCAGCCAACCAGTTTAAATCTGGCTGATATAACATGTACTATGAATCTATAGTTTTACCTTCAGCTTGAAGCACTAGTAACCCCATAAAAGGGCTTGCAAGTCCCTTCTGATGGGTTGCTACCTGGGAGAGGTGCTGCTCCAGTATGCTGGTAATAAACTCCCCTGCTTTTGCATTACTGACTCTTTTTAGCAGTCTTTGTGGGTCAGATATCGAGTCCTGAACTAACAGTCTCTCTTTCTTTTTTTTTTTTTTTTTTTGTAACTGATCCTCATTGATAGGACTGGCAATCTCTTCACTGCCTGCCTACTCTCCAGAGTGAGCCATAATCCATCCCCTCCCCAGTTCAAAAGCTTTGTTAGAGGTCCTTGGAGGTGGTTCAAGCCTGGGGCATGAACAAGCCCCAATTTGATTTACCCCCCAAACACTGCCAGGTCTGTGTATATGTGTGAGTTGGGAGAGAGGATTCCTTGAAGTAAATTTATCAGAAAGTTGGGTGGTTTTTTTTTTTTTTTAATTTGAACAGAATGGGTGGTAAAGTTCTGTGCTACATCTTTAGCAAAAACATTTTTACCCCCTGAAATAAACTTTCTGCTTGGAAAGGAGACCAGGGAAGAAAACATTTACTGATTATCTCAGACTTTGAAGTGAAAAACCACAGGTCTGACCCTGGGTCACCTTCAGAACTGCCTGTCAACAATTAGTACAGCCAGACTGAGCTGGAGGGAACCTGCACCACCTACACCTCCCCACCCACCTCTTCTCACGTCTTCCTGGGGCTCACACTTGCCCTGGTCTGACAGAACCCAGAGCTGGAGCAGTGCCTTTACTCATTAAAGACTTTTTTCATTTATTTAATGAGATGGAGCAAGAATATCTGCCCACCCCCCCTCTGTAATAAGTTAGTTTCACTTTCAAACCTCAGGGGAGGCCCCACCAAGTTAGCCTCCTTCCGGCAGGCCACACTGCTTACTGAAAAGTCAGACCCACCTTCCTCACCTCCATTTCCCCCAGAACTTCTGGGGTTTGTTGATCAGATTGTGGCTCAATTGTCTTTCCCAAAACACAATTCCAAGACCCTTCCCAGAAGCTATCTGTCAGCTCAGGGGAAGGTGTGTGTGTGTGTGTGTGTGTGTGTGTGTGTGTGTGTGTGTGTGTGTGTGTGTGTGTGTGTGTGTGTGTGTGTGTGTGTGTGTGTGTGTATGTGTGTGTGTGTGTGTGTGTGTGTCTGGGGGTGCCTGTCTTCTCTAGTCTGTCCTCTCTGGCCTGTCTTCTCTGACTGGTGCCATTTGTGTTCTGAGTCCCCCACAGCCAGAACTCCCTTTGGCTCTTCCCAATCCCAAAGAGTGCTTCTTTGCTTCCACATCCCCAGGGTCAGCGTGTGGCTTGATGGCAGGGTTCAGAGCTGTGGAACTGAGATGAGTACTTGTTGACAGAGGTAGTCATCTGATGCTTTTATCTTTAGTTGAAGTGACATTGGTTGATAACACTGTATAGGTCTTTGATGTGCAGAAATCTATAAATACTATATTGTTTTCCCATCTTGTGTTTCCTTTCTACCCAACAACTTACAATCCATACCTTTCAACGCCCTGATCTGCTGCTCCCTTTCCTCCTTTCCTTTTGGGATGCCTCATTTTATTCCAAGTCTGTGTCTGTCTTTGAGGCAGGGAGAGTTAGGGTCCAGAATTGAAGGACAAGACTGCACAATCGAAATAAAGCAAAGCAAGACTATTTCATCAGCCACAAGCTTCAAACTGATTATCTAGGACCACCTCCCAGAGAGGGTGACTCCCCGCCAAGGTCACAGCCAGTTTATATAGGAAAGGGATGAGGAGGTTCTAGCTTCTGATAATCCTAAAATGATTGGCTCTTGTCTAGGGTACCTTCTACCATTCCCTTGTGTCTTTTCTAGATAATCTACCTGGTAAGGCCAGGATCTCAAGGCTGCATTAATGAAAATTTAGACTTGAGAAAGAGAAGCTTAAGACATCTACAACATGTGGCCCTTTACTAAATGGTGTCCCTCCTTGTTCAGAACCTAGAGTCTCACAGGAGCAGTGGATAATCATCATTTTCAGTCCTTTGGCTAGTACAATGCTCACCAGGAACTCCTCCCACTGCTGAGTTAAGGGTCTGGTCTTCCACTTGCCTCAATGAAAGTTGGGAAGAAACTTAGAAACCCTCATATCCCCTCTATCCTTGGTTCCTTCTCTCTTTGCAAAATTTGCTTCTATTGATAAAAAATACTCTCTTCAAAGAATTATTGTATTTTAACTCAGTTAAATGCAGTAGAACCCTATGACTCAGTTTTACTTTTTACATTTAACATTTTTTATCTTTAACTTTTTTTTTTTTTTTTTTGGTTTTTGGGTCACACCCAGCAGCACTCAGGGGTTACTCCTGGCTCTATACTCAGAAATCGCCCCTGGCAGGCATGGGGGACCATATAAGATACCGGGATTCGAACCAACGTCCTTCTGCATGAAAGGCAAATGCCTTACCTCCATGCTATCTCTCTGGCCCCTATCTTTAACATATTTTTAATTGAATCACCACGAGATAAAAGTTGCAAAGTTGTTCATGATTTAGCTTCAGTCATACAATGTCCAACAATCATCCCTTTCCCAGTGCATATTTCCTGCCACCAATGTCCCCAATTTTTCTCTGGCCTTCCCCCTGCCCTCTTCCCTGCTTGCCTCTGTGGCAGACATATTTCTTCTTCCCTTTCTCTCTCTCTCTTCCTTTATTTTTTATTTTAGAGACTGTGTTTTGCAATATTGTTATTGAAGGGATAGCATAGATATCACTTTACTTTCTTTCATTACCCAGTTCTTGTGCCGAGCGATCATTTCCAAATATTAAGCCCTGGTGTCCCTTCTTTACTGTAATTGCACCGCTGCTTTTTGTGGCAGTTTTCTTACTATGTACTGCTCCTCCTGGCCCTCATCTCTATTATTTTTGGATATTAATACCATACTATCTTTTTTTATATATATCCCACAAGTGAGTGTGATCCTTCCATGTGTATCTTCCCTCTGACTCATTTTACTCAGCATAATACTCTTCATATCCATCCATATATAAGCAAATTTCATGACTTTCATTTTTCCTAACAGCTTCAAAGTATTTCATTGTGTAGATGTACCACAGTTTCTCAGGCACTTGGGTTGTTTTCAGATTCTGGCCCTTGTGAACAGTGCTACATCGATCATAGGAGTGCAGAGGGCTTTTCTGCATTGTGTTTTTGGGTCTCAAGAGTATATTCCAAGGATCAGTATTGCTGGGTCATATGGAAGCTCAATTTATAGCTTTCTGAAGCATGTCCATATTGTTTTCCAAAAAGGCTGGACTAGTTGACATTCCCACCTGCAGTGAATGAGATTCCTATTCTCCCCACATATGTATCAGCACTGGTTGTTTTTTATCTTTGTGATGTGCTCTGGTCTCTGTGGTATGAGATGACATCTTATTGTTTTGACTTAAATCAAATGATGATGAATGATGTAAAGCATTTTATCATGTGCCTTTTGGCCATCTGTGTTTCTTCTTTGAGGGGTTTCTGTTCATCTCTTCCCATTTTTGGATGAGGTTAGGTATCTTTTTTCTTGTTAAGCTCTACCCGTGTTTTATATATCTTAGATATTAACCTCTTATCAGATGGGAATTGGGTGAATACTTTCTCAATATATGGATTGTCTTTCTATCCTAGTATGATCTAGTTTTGTTTTTTTTTTGTTTGTTTGTTTTTTTTTGGTTTTTGGGTCACACCCGGCGGTGCTCAGGGATTACTCCTGGCTGTCTGCTCAGAAATGGCTCCTGGCAGGCACGGGGGACAATATGGGACACCGGGATTCGAACCAATCACCTTTGGTCCTGGATCGGCTGCTTGCAAGGCAAACGCCGCTGTGCTATCTCTCCGGGCCCATATGATCTAGTTTTAAAGATGGCTATTTATTATTCTTTTTTGTTAGTATAAGGACCACTCCCAGCTGTGCTCATTGTGACTCATACAGTGCCTAGGATCCAACCCTGTGCCTTGAATATGTAGAATCTGTGCTCTACCACTCCAATCACATCCCTGATCTACAGTTAGTCTGTTTTACCTACACTCCCACCAACAATTTTATTTTGCTAAAGTATTTTAAAGGAACTGTCAGTCATTGTGTAATTTCAACCCTTAAGTACAGATTTCAATAGAAAAGAGCTTCAAAGAAACAAAACTCCTCTGCTGTATGTCATTTTCATTCCTAACAAAATTCCACAACACTCTCTTAATAGAAGCCTACTTAGGCCAGATGATATTTATTCAATTGCTTTAAAAGAGTCTTTGACTCTGGTTGTTCAAATTAGGATTCTTATAAGAATATTTGTAGAACCAGAGAGATAATACAGTGAATAAAGCTCTTGTCCTGCAAACAGTCGACCTGGGTTTGATTCCTGGCATCACAAATGATCTCCTGAGTCCTGCTAGGAGTCATCCCTGAGTGCAGAGCCAGGAATAAACCCTGAGCACCTACTCCCAGTTCCCAAGAAATAAAGTATATGTATGACATTAAATTGGCACTACTCTATGTCTATTTCTTTTATATATGTATATTATTTAAACACCTTGATTACATACATGATTGTGTTTGGGTTTCAGTCATGTAAAGAACACCACCATCACCAGTGCAACATTCCCATCACCAATGTCCCAAACCTCCCTCCTCCCCAACCAACCCCTGCCTGTACTCTAGACAGGCTTTCTATTTCCCTCATACATTCTCATTATTAGGATAGTTCAAAATGTAGTTATTTCTCTAACTAAACTCATCCTTCTTTGTGGTGAGCTTCATGAGGGGAGCTGTAACTTCCAGCCCTTCTCTCTTTTGTGTCTGAAAATTATTATTGCAAGAATGTCTTTCATTTTTCTTAAAACCCATAGATGAGTGAGACCATTCTGTGTTTCTCTCTCTCTCTCTCTCTCTGACTTATTTCACTCATCATAATAGATTCCATGTACATCCATGTATAGGTAAATTTCACGACTTTATCTCTCCTGACAGCTGCATAATATTCCATTGTGTATATGTACCACAGTTTCTTTAGCCATTCATCTGTTGAAGGGTATCTTGGTTGTTTCCAGAGTCTATGTCTATTTCAACCTATGACTTCCTCTATCCTCTTCATTCCCATCTTTGTAGGAGAGACCAGATCATATGTTCTGCCACTATTGCCCACAGTTTGGATTTAGCAGGTTGTACCTGCATGGTGACATTTGGTACATTCACCTAGCTGAGAGAAAAGCTTTTAGTGATACAGCAGGTCACCCTACCTGGGTCACCTTGCCTGGGCTGCCTTGCTTTTCTGTGTAGCTTAAATGATGAAGATTGTCACTGCAGTTCGTGTATGTGTAGGGAAGGTAAAGTGGAGTACAAACACTCCTGGGTGACCCTTCACCACTGATATACATTCCACAGCTTCCTCATCCTCTAGTAGGATCATTCTGAGGCATATTTTAGAGAGTTCTTCACAAAGTCACTGATAGGACTCACGTTCTGTTGTCCAGAACAGTATCGCTCTGTTGGGCCTTTGTTATTTATCATAATTTTTTTTCTTTTGGTTTTGGGGTCACACCCAGCAGTGCTCAGGCTCCTGGCTCCATGCTCAGAAATCGCTCCTGGCAGGCTCAGGGGACCATATGGGACACCAGGATTCTAACTGATGACATTCTGCATGAAAGGCAAACTCCTTACCTCCATGCTATCTCTCCAGCCCCTGGCCCTTTGTTATTAAAAGGGGTATCCACCCTTCATGATTTTCACACACTGCATTGTGTTTCTCTCATTGTTTATATTCCTTTATGTCTCCCTGAGACACCCACTAAGTAAACCCCCTCAACATATAATCTTGTCTCAGGCCCTAATATAGCACTTATTGTTTCCCATCAATGGTGGTGCATTGAGATAATCGACTTGATTTTGGCAGGTTAGTTTCTCTGGAGGGCGTTGTTCCTTTCTATTGTGTCAACTGCCCCTGATGCCTGTGGCAGAGTAGGAGTGGCTTGCTCGTATTTTGTGCCTCAGAATATTTAGGGTTGAAATATTAGGAGATGTTGAAATATCAGGAGTCTTTCTCTACTGCTTCCTTCTAACCTTCAAACTTCTCAGTATTCTGCCCACATGATTCTCAGATAGAGGCAGAATTCTCAGTCTGCAGGTAGCAGCAGTGGATGCTGTTAGTGGAAGGACATGGACATAGCCCCACTGGCCTCAGCCTCTCAAAGCAGCTCAATTTGGTTCCTGTCATCCTGCCGATTTTGTATATGAGTCATTTCTGCAAGGGATATATTTGATTTAAAGTCCTCATGGACGGAACACTTGCTGCACAAAAATAGAAGCTCATCAAAGGTGCATTTTGCACAGCTGGGCACTGCTAACCAATTTTTATGAGATTTAGCACCTGGTAATGGAAAAGCAGAGGGAGGCATCATTTGGCTCTGTGTGTGTGTGTGTGTGTGTGTATGTGTGTGTGTGTGTGTGTGTGTATGTGTGTACAATCAAGTCCCTTTTCCTCCTATATCACATAAACTGCTTTGCTGATCAAATCTATCTTCTGAGATAAAATTTTTGTTTGTTTTTGTTTTAGGGACACATCCGATCCTGTTCAGGGCTTTCTTCTGACTCTATGCTCAGGGCTCACTCCTGGTAGGAAACCACATGGGATATGATGATTGAAACCTGATGTGCCTAGTGCAAGGCAAGCGCCCTAAAGCTATACTATCATCTGGCCCCTTAGTCTTTCCTTCTGAAAACCTATCCCTGTTAAAGTCCACTCTCTGTTCCAAAATAGTCCCCTTCCTGCCTGAAATACCTGACATGGAATATAATAAGGTTGGAGGTAATTTAATGGGTAAAGAGTGCACAGAATTTTGACTTAAAAATGGGACAAAAGACTGCATTATCCTGGGCCAATCTTTGAATCACCATGGTCCCTATTTTTCTCATTTGTAAGTTACCTATGATGAAAACATATATATTGAGCTGGAGAGATAGGATAGTATAGCAGGGAAGGGGCTTATCTTGCATGTGGAATACCCTAGTTCAATCCCCAAATAATGGTTCCTTAAACACTACCAGGTATGATCTCTAGGCAAAGAATCAGGAGTAAATCCTGGATGGGAACGCCAAACAAATAAAACATGTGTTAGGGGCCCAAAAAGATGCTCCAAGGGTTTGAAGCTCATTCCCTGCATTTGGTATCCCCATGTTTGATCCCCAGTACTGTGTGATCCCTTGAGCTTGTAATGGCCCTTAAGCACCTTTAAATATGACCCCCAAAATAATGAAATAAACAAAACAGCAAAACAGTGTTAGAATGATTTGACTTGAATCAAAGAGAAAGTGCTTAGTGAATAAGAATATTGTGAGAAATAAAACCTTATAGAGATGAGCGTATTTCTTATTTCCCAGCAAGATTAATTTTCAATTCTTTCTCACACATGTTTTAATAGGAATAGAAAGAAGGAATGAACCAGACTGGGTTCTAAATTATAAATAACAGAAATAGACTAAGACTAAGAAAGTGGAGAGAAGACTTGTTGACAATGTATAGAGTCCCATTCATTCATTTTTTTAAATAAAAAATGTTACTTAATGTGGTTGTTTTTGAGCTGCACCTGGCCATGTTCAGGGCTTGATCCTGGTTCTGTATTTAGAGATTACTCCTGGTGGTGGTTCAAAGGATTTTATGTGGTACTGAGGCTTGCAAACCTTGGTTGGTTGCATGCAAGGACTCATGCACTGAGCTATCTCTGCACTCTTGAGTAGCTTTTAGATGTGTGGTAGCAGCATAGTCAGGTAGAGAATGTGGTTAGGAAGAAGGGAGGAGTCCCTAGCAATGGCCACAATCATCAGGGTCAAAACCACATCACAGTACTGGGATACAGGCATAGCTACTGTTAAATGCAGAACAGTACAGGGCATCTGGCACTTCCTGATGCTACATGGACCTCAGGGATCCCCAGAGAACTTGATTAAGAAAAAAGGTTTTGGAGATGAGGGTGAGCCATCTTTAGTGGTGCTCAGAGGCTATACCCAGCTATATGTTTAAGGATTACATGTGATGGTGGGATCCAACCTGCACTCACCAAGCCAAGAGTCTTACCCTGTGCTCTCTCTCTCTCTCTCTGTCTCTGTCTCTCTGTCTCTGTCTCTGTCTCTCTCTCTGTCTCTCTGTCTCTCTCTCTCTCTCTCTGTCTGTCTCTCTCTCTGTGCTTTCTTGGAGCATTTGCTTTTAGCCAGTAGATGTCTGAGAGGGCATCTTACAGGCAGAGCCTAGTCATTACCTGAAGGAGACTGGCCTTAGTGGTGAGAAAAATAGGACAAGGAGAAGTTACATAGCAATTAGAAGAAGTAACGGTGGGAGTCTCAATGGGATGTTGACAAAGGCTAAGAAAAATGAGGATGTTGGATTGGGAGATAGTTCAAAGGGCTCCAGTGCATGCTTGTGTGTACTTTCCCATCAATTCTTTTCCAAAAAGCATGGGCCAGGGAGATAGTTCAATGACTATTTGAACTATTAACTGCATTGGATCTTGAACTCTGGCAGCACACTACTTCTAAAGCACCACTGAGGTATAGCCCTGGAAGTTCCCAAGCACTGTTGTGATGGAGAAGAAGGATAAAGAAACCAGGACTCGGAGAGGCACAGGTCTGGAAGTAAACTCTGATGCAGGAAATAATCCACACAGTGAAAGGGGGTAAAAATGGGTTCAAGGTTTCCAACACACAAGCCTTCTGTTCCTAAGAGGCAGGTAGCTTAGTGGGGGAAGACTGGAGAATGAATGCACTGCCTTCCTGAGACCTGGGCTTTTTTGTTGTTGTGTTTTGGGCCATACCCGTTTGATGCTCAGGGGTTACTCCTGACTAAGCGCTCAGAAATTGCCCCTGGCTTGGGGGGACCATATGGGACACCAGGGGATCTAACCACGGTCTTTCCTTGGCTAGTGCTTGCAAGGCAGACACCTTACCTCTAGAGCCACCTCTCCAGCCCTGAGACCTGGGCTTTTTTTTTTTTTTTTTTAATTTTTATTGTGACCAAAGTGCATAACAAATCTTTCACTGCATCATTTATGGTACATAGTGACAATGAATGAGGGGCATTCCCACCACCAGTGCTGCCCTCCTTCCGCCCCTATTCCCAGCATGTATCCCACATCTCCCTCCTCTACCCCCCAGTATGCCAGTGCAACTGGTCTCCACTTTACAGTTTGTTGTAGATTGAGCATCCATTCCACCATCATTGGAGATAAAAAGAATAAGAAAAAGGGGAGGAAAAAAATTTGGTGACAACTACCAAAAAAAGAAAGGAGAAAAGAAAAAAAAAGAAAATGAAAGAAAAAAATGGACCCGGCAAATAAAAATAAAAATAAATCTCTAAATAATAACCACAAGTGTGAAAAAGAAAGAGAAAAGTTGAAGAACAAAGAGAAGGAAAATAAAGTCAAAAACTAACAAATCAAAACAAGAAAAAGTATGGGTGCTGGAGTGGTAGGGTTTGGCGTTTCCCCCCACTTTTTTTTTTTTTTTTGCATAGGCACAGTAAGCATTGGGGAAAGTAAGTAAGAAAGGGAATTCCTGTAGCCTAAGAGATTCAGGGTTTCTCCATCCTTGAAGCATACCATCATGGGATCATCTCCTGGCTCCATATATACTTATTACCCCATCCCAAAGGCTTTTTTGTGATGCCAGGAAAGTTTCCTCTAGGTTGTGTGTGAGAAAATCAAGCCATTGTAGCTAGCGATCTTGGTATTTGCGCAGGTTATAGGTCAGGGTCTACGATAGAGTCTCTAGGTTCTAGACTCTAGAGGTTCCTATCCATCGTTGTTGTGGTGTTCAGTCTTCTGTAACACTTGCTCCCTGTATTCGTTCAGTCCCTAAGCCGAAGCTTAGGATATTATGGATCCAAAGGTTCTGCTCAGTCTCTGTTGTCCAAGTTGGACCTCTGCAATAAGACATCTTGTTGTTGTTGTTGTTGTTTATGTGTCCTGAACTACAGCCTAGGGTGGGGTTTTCCTTATTAGTCCCAAGGTAGGCTCTGTTCAGTCAGTTGTCAAAGTCAGTTTTCTGTTGTTGGTGCTCTTATTTTTCACAGTTCAAAGGACGATAGCTCTTCTGATTTCCATTTAGTGTTAGGTGATGTGATAGGACAGCCTGGTCTTAGGTCAAGTTTTCCTTTCCTCGTCATATCAAAACTAGCACAAGTTGGTGCCAGAGTAGTGTTATAAATCTCCCAATGGAGCTTAGTTTCTGGTGGTGTTGCCCGGAGCTGTATCATTTCTACGTCGGGGTTCTGGGGTTTTGGATTGGACTAATACTGTCCAATCTCCTGGGGACTGGTTACATCCACATGACACATGTTCAGGATGGGAGGCACCCTTCTGCTATAAAAAGTGAGTTCTTATCCCTAGAAGATAAGATCTTATTTCTGTGTCTATGGTTTCCCTTTTTTTACTGTGCCCATACAAAAATGTATGGTGTCATACTGTGTTGCTGGTGCTATTCTGGGTAAGGATGACAGGCTGCACACACAGTCTCTGTCGTCTGGTTTTGTTCTGAGTTTTTATCCCAGTCAAGGCATTTTGTACCAAGCAGCACCGAAAATGGTAAGGATAGAGAAAAAATGTATATATTAAAATAGAAAAAATAAATAAAACTGAGTTTCAAAGAAAAGGTATTCGAATAAAACAAGTGGTGGAGGAGGCTACTTGTATATTTAGGAATACACATCTTTTTTTTTTTTTTTGGTTTTTGGGTCACACCCGGCTGTGCTCAGGGGTTACTCCTGGCTGTCTGCTCAGAAATAGATCCTGGCAGGCACGGGGGACCATATGGGACACCGGGATTCGAACCAACCACCTTTGGTCCTGGATTGGCTGCTTGCAAGGCAAACGCCGCTGTGCTATCTCTCTGGGCCCAGGAATACACATCTTAACATGTATTGTTATACAAGTATTGAGCTTCCAATAGGCAATATAAGACTCCAAATTAAGTCTTTTGATATATTCTTGTGGGGAGTAAAAGCCAAGGTACTTTTCAATTCACAGGCCTTGGAATTGAGTTTGAGAAATGCTTTGCTGCATTACAAGATCATATAGTGTCTTTGAGCTGGGGATTTTGCTGAGGCTGATTCCTGTATCGTGCAATAGTCCATGATTTGGTGGGGGTGAGAGGGGCCATCAAACATGAGGCAGCAGGCATGCTGGTTGTAGTTCTTTGCTGATGCATGAGAACGGGGACACAGAGGATGTCTTTCACTGAGGAGCTGGAAGGTGGTCTGTTGGGGCAGGAGGTCAATCTTGGTGCCTACCGAGTAAGGAACTGAGGGTAAAGAGGGTTAAATTAGGGGAAGATAAAGGATCAGGATTGAAAAATGAGGGAATAGAGGAGACACAGGGGAAGGGGAGAGGCAGTACATGACAGGGGCTATATACAATACATATATATAAATTGTTTGTGATTTCGGCTTGGAGTCAGTACGGAAAGTCACGTCCATAAAGACTGACTTTAAAGATCTATTTGAGTGTTATCATCCAAATCTTTGGTATTCCGTTTCCTTTCTAGGAACTGTCTAGAATGAAGAACATTTTTAGATAATACTCAAAAAGTATATTTGTCGTGCTGTTATAAAAATGAGTATTAGTAAGAAAAGACACCGCTGCAGGGGGTCCAGTATGAATACAGGAGGAGTTTCCCTCCACCCCCCTCCCCTCAGAGCCCAGTTGCCAAACCTGGCCCTGAAGACCAGTTTGGCATGGGGGGATCTCAGTCTCCTGGACTAGTTGGTCAGCCCAGGAGGCCATTGGCCAGCTGTCTGCCCAGTTTCCCAGCCATACCTGTAGGAGAGGAACAGTAATCCTGGCATGTGGATTTTCTGGGTCCAGCTGCAGCCTCCCTCTCCAGTATGAAAAAGCATAGAGGGGGAGTTTGCCTCTTCCCCATCTCCCCAGAGCTCAGATGCCAGACCTGGCCTTGAAGGCCAGCTTGGCTTGGGGGGCTCTCGGTCTCCAGGACTAACTGGTCAGTCCTGGGGGCCATTGGCCAGCTGTCTGTCCAGATTCCCAGCCATGCCAGTAGAAGAGGAGCAGTAATCCTGGCATGTGGGATTTTCTGGGTCCAGCTGCAGCCTTCCTTTCCAGTTTGAAAAAGCATGGGGTTGGAGTTTCCCTCCTTCCCTCTCCCCCCCAGAGCCCAGTTGCCAAATCTGGCCCTGATGACCAGTTTGGCATGGGGGGATCTCGGTCTCCTGGACTAGTTGGTCAGGAGACCTGGGCTTTTTATTAGCAAGAACAAGACCACACCATAGTGTGGAAAACGAATACTGAATAAGGTGGAACCCAATAATCCAACATATAGTCCTGGTGGTCCCAGCACCACAGGGCATGAATAGCTCTGCAATGAATTTTCAGCCTTGTTGGGCCAGTGCCAGAGTGACTTTGGAGTTATCTAAGCACTGTTGGAAGGTTCTGCCTACACATAATAAAGATCCATAGATGTTGTATTGACAATGAACAGATAAAATACTTTCTGACAGGTATTAATTAAAGGTCTACTGTGACCTAGTATCACTGTGTCTGATTAGTTAAGACGCAATTTCTGCTTCAGACCTAAGAAATCAATAGGGTGACTATAAAATGCCTCACAGTGGAATAGTTCACAGCTGCCATGAGATTCAGGGAATGCTCTCGATGTACTGTCAATGAAACAGGAGAATGCCAAAATGTATTTGCATCTGATTGTAAAGTATGAAATGAATATGCATACAGAAGTTAAGGAGAGAGCTGGAGCGGTAGCACAAGTGGTAAGGTGTCTGCCTTGCCCTTGCTAGCCTAGGATGGACCCTGGTTTGATTCCCCCGGTGTCCCATATGGTCCCAAGCCAGGAGCGATTTCTGAGTGCATAGCCAGGAGTAACCCCTGAGCGTCACCAGGTGTGGTCCAAAAAAAAAAAAAAGAGAAGATAAGGAGAAAAACAGAAAGGCCTTTTTTGGGTAGGTGGTAGGGTTATGATGATTCAGATATTAAAGAATTGTTTCTTTTAAGGAAATTGCAATGTCACAAACATGTTTTTTATATATAGACATATACATGCATATGTACGTATATCATTATATGCTGTTATCATGTATATACATTCATAATAAATATTATATTAATATGTTATATATGAAAATAAGAACTTTGGGGAGGTGTGTTAATAATACAACTGTAGAAAGTATCTTTTAAAAATATAGGAGAATGAATTCACACAATTGAGTTGGGGAAAGGGTTGAAAGGGAGGTGCACTGAGATATTTGGGGGAGGAAGGTGGGTAGAGTAATGGGTTAAAATTAGGTGCATGGGAAACTACCAATAACAGTATTATAAATCACAGAATATCAATCCATTAAAATGTAGATAAGATGGAAAATGAAGTATTTCTTAAAAAATTGATTTCCCTCCTCTCTTCCCCTTGTTGTCATTGTGACAAATGGGGGTTGTACCTTTTAGTTGTACCTTTAGTAGTATTGCTTGTTGAGCTATGCTGCAGATTTTATGTTACTGATGAATCAGGAATCCCAAAGGTGGTGACCTCTCTAATGTCTCACTCAGTGTGTGGGGCAGAGCCAGGAACCAACGTGCAGTCTCCTATGCAGGAAAGATGCTCTTTTATTGAGTCACTGATTTGGTGTCAAAAGGGCAAAAAAATTGTCATACTTCCCTCTTCCTTTTCTGATAAGCTGGTTCCCAAGAAAGATTCCAGGAGTGCTGTCCCTTAACTCACCACAATGGGTCCAGATAGATAAAATAGGGGTTAAGGCCACCTTGCATGTGGGCAACCCTAGTTTGATTTCTAAACACATAGTCCCCTGAGTACTATTGGGACTGATGACTGCTTCCTGCACCCAGTACCTTCAGGTGCAAAAGAGCCAGGAGTACCCCCAGGCATGAGTTTTTTGGTCCAGTGCAAGTGAGCATTCCAATAACCTTTGTATAAATTATCCTCTGCTTCAAAAGAGAAATCAGTATTTTTCACTGGAGATTGCCTCGCCTCTAGTTTGTCTGCTTCAGCTTCTACCCATCAATCCTGTTTCCTATCCTACCAGTCAGCAGATTTGACTTCACCTAGGAGAGAAACAGGTTGCCTTTTTGAAGCAAACATCAGATACACACAACATGGTACCGATAAACAATCTGTATATTCTATGTGCTGATCTGTCCTTAGCATATAGGCTTGCTTTGGTGAGTGGAGGTTTGCAATAACTGCTCATTATCTTCATGTGGAAGGCTGGTTCTTCCCACGTGCTAATCACATGTAGCTCATTGTGAAGTATTCCCAGTATTTGGCTTTAGAAGGAGCAAGATACAGTCACCGATTCACCAATGTCTGCAAGGTTTTGGGGTTTGCTAAATACAACTCTAGGGAATTTAGACCTTTAACTAATACCCGACGGTGCTCAGGGTTTATTCCTGGCTCTGCTCTCAGAAATTACTCCTGGCAAGTTCGGGGGACCATAAGGGATGCCGAGGATTGAACCTAAATTGGCCGTGTGCAAGGCAAACGCCTTACTCACTGTGGTATCACTCGAACCCCAACAATTTAAGGGCATTTCTAAAATGTTCTTGATCTTCTACTTACAAATTCTCCACCTCAAATATCTCATTTCTTCTCCTGACTTCCTGTCCCTCCTATTTGCAAAACCTAGTTTATCATTTTAATTAGTAAAGTAGAACTCACTACCACTTACATATGCAAAGTGAGTGCAACAAAATCCTCCTCTTCAATTAATAGGGTTTTTTTTGGGGGGGAGGGGCTATAGCTGGCTATGAGCAGGACTAAATCCTGATTCTGTGCTCAGACATCAATTCTGGTGAACTTGGGGGACCACATGGAGTATCAGGGATTAAACCCGAGTTGGCTGCAAGCAAGGTAAGTGCCCTAATTTCTGTACTATAGCTGGCCCTTTTATTAATTTTTTTCTTTTATTTTTTTGTCTTCTCTTCTTGTCTTTTCTTCTTTATTTTCTTCTCTTTCCTGTTTTTGGCCCACAGAGCTGTCAGGACTTACTCTTGGATTTGGGCTCAGGGGTCACTCCTGGCGAGACTTGGAAGACCATATGTAGTGTCAGGGACTGAACATGGTTTGGACAAATGTAAGTCAAGAGCCTTATTCATTGTGCTAGTTTCTGGCCCAGTGTGGTCTCTTTTCTAACATTGTTCCACCCATGGATAAATGGAAAACACTAATTTGCCACTCATTCTTGGTCAAACATCTGTTTATTTAACTGAGTCCATGAGGACTTTTCTCTCTTGGATAATGCACCTTCATCTTGAGATTTCTTATTCCACTCTGGTTTCATGCTGGTGTTTTTGTGTCTGGGAAAAATTTATCTTTCCTACCTTAGAGAAACAGCCAGATTCTTGGAGTGTCAATTATGGTGTCTTTTCCCCTCAGTGATTTGGGTGATGGATCTTGGCCCCATGAATTATTCCTGCCCTGATGAGGTCTGAGGCTGATGAAACATGTGGCCTGGTCTGTAACTGTGGTCAGGGTTTGACAGAGTTCTTTGGCTACAAACCTCTGTGATAATCTGCCATGTCCTGCATCCTGCCTTCCTATTGTTCCCGGATTCTTTTCATGACAGCCTGCCTGGATACAGCCATGGATCCTCAATAATACCTTGGACCAATTTAGTGTTCCCTTTCTCTGTCTACATATGATGCTATTGGAAAGGATTGCATCTTCCTTCTTTTTCTGCTTTCCCTCTCTTTCATCCACCAAGTCAGGAAAAGGAGTTTTCTTTCACCCCCTGCAGCGTGTCTCTTTTCTTCCACCTCCTACTTAGCTTCCAGAAGGAACTGAGCTTTATCTTTTTTGTTTTGTTTTGTTTTGTTTTATATATATTTTATTTAAATACCTTGATTACATACATGATTGTGTTTGGGTTTCAGTCATGTAAAGAACACAACCCATCACCAGTGCAACATTCCCATCACCAGAGCTTTATCTTAATGCCACAGGAAGACTTCTGAGGCCATAAGGGAGCCCTCTGAGTACAAGTGTTGATATAGTAAAGGAATAAAGAAATTTGGCTGGGGCCGGAGAGATAGCATGGAGGTAAGGCGTTTGCCTTTCATGCAGAAGGTCATCGGTTCGAATCCCGGCATCCCATATGGTCCCCCGTGCCTGCCAGGAGCAATTTCTGAGCATGGGGCCAGGAATAACCCCTGAGCACTGCCGGGTGTGACCCAAAAACCACAAAAAAAAAAAAAAAAAAAAAGAAATTTGGCCAAGCCTTCCTTTAAATACATTTTGACTTGCAAAACTATTTTTGAATAGAGACACACTCTCATCTCTTCCCCTCTTCTTGCATTTCACTTGTCATCAACTTGGTAGATGGATGCTACAGAGGACTAGGGCAAAGAATACTTGTAAGAACTTTATGATTTTATTCTGGGGAAATTTACTTCTCACTGTCTGAAGGCAGTATCTTCTTTCTCTGTGAGTTTAGTTTTATTTTGTTTTGTAGGGTAGAGGTTGAGCAAGCCCCACTTGGCAAGGTTTAGCCCTCGAGCTTGGAGGGCCATGGGAGCTAAGGATGAAACCCAGGCTTGCAGAAACTGTCCTTCTGCCCTCTGAGATATCCTTCTGGCTCCCAGAACTCACTTTGCTTCAAGTTCTACTTTGTGTCACTACTCCCACACAAACACTTCAGAGTCTTGCTATTGCTTTAAGGTAAATTTCTTGGGCTCTTATCTCGCTACCCATATCTCCCCAAATTCTCCTTTAGAAATTTCCCCCTTGCAAGTCTCTGTTACCTAAATATAGCTCCCTCTACTTTCGGCCTAATCAAATTCTAATATCTTCCTGAACTCCATACCTACCCGTCTTTTCCATAATGTTTTCAGGATCAAAGACAACAAAAAACCTCTTCTGTTCTTCCTCAGGTTTTGCTGGACACTCAGCTGGACCTGCTTCCTAGAGTTTGTACAATGGAGGGCCTACTTTCAAAATGCTTTCTGAGAATTTCCTCAACAACAACAACAACAACAACAACAACTTTGGACTGTTTGGTCCAGAAGTAACATACACACACACACACACAGACACACACACACACACAAGAATGGGGATTAGATAGAATGAGCAAGTGGGTGAGTCCTCATAGTGAAAGTGGTAACCACTGGACATGCTGAAAAAACTCAGTTCAGCAATACTCTGTAGGTGGAGTGTGTCTCAGAAGAGGCACAGAAATGATTATGACAGTAGTTGGCTAGTGACTCAGTAGCTAAGAGGCTAAACCAGGGATGTGGTTCGTCTTAGAGTGGATGGTTTGCTCTATCTGGGTTCTGTCTTTGGCACTTCAAAAATGAATGAATAAAAGAACTCATGGACTACTAGAGACAAAAGAAAAAAGAGGTATACACTATCTATTAGTCATGAAATCCACATAACATTTTTACTTTTACTTTTTAACATGTACAGGCTTTTGTGAACCATTTTGTTTGGTAGAAATGATTCCTATGTGCGAAAAAAGGGGGCTCTAAATATGTCATGATGGAGTGTGGGTCTGGAAGATTCTATGGGGAGATTGGAACAGTCTTTTGTTTCTTACTGGGCCACATGAGCTCTACAGAGACAATCCTAGATGATTCATATGTGAAACAGTTACATTGACAAACTCTGGAAGGAAGAAGTAGAATGCTTAACTCTCACTGTTAAAGAAACAAAAAAGTACTGAATTCCCAGTGTTCCAAAAGAAGGGTCCTTCGACAAAGAAACAAGAGGCCCTCAGATTTAGAGCAACAAAGATGGCTAAATTGGTAAGACTTGTATTTCCTCCTCCAATCACAGAAAATCAAAACTTGGATTAATCTATAGAAATATAATCAAAAATGCCAATGATCCAAGAAAGAATTCCCACCAACAAACAACAAACTATAATTTGGAAGAGATACTTAGGTGTAGAATTTAACTCTGAGGAGCAGGGGAAATTACCCTGAATATCATCCCACAGTCAATACTATGATTCTCTATTTACAACATTGGTATGGAAGGAAAGAAATTAAAGCATATAAGTTGGAGTCACTGGCAGACACTCTATAGACCTCTAGAAGCTTTGCTGATCAGCTATGCTGATGGGGCCTCATTGGATTTCACTGGCCATTGTAACCAACCCTGAGGACAAATTCCTGAGAAGAGCTAGAAAATAGCTGAGCTAGCTAAAGGCTGAAGACAATTATTGAGTTCTTTCTCCTGACCAGCAGACTCATTGCCTGCTAATCTACTTCTGCTAGCAAGCAAGCCACATGCCCACATGCAGAAAGCACCTTTGGGCCTTTCCAAGCAAAGCCAATTAGCCAGGGGCTTCCAGCTGAGTGTTGTGCAGTTGTCAGCTCTCGACCTGCCACACTCTGCTGTCACCAAGGAATGTGCCTTTGCGCACTAAGGAGTTAGACTGCTCTTAAACCCACCCCAACTAGGTTCTGCTCCCCAGTTCTCTCCCACACGAGTTGGCAGCACGATGGTTGCTGGATACTGATAACCTTGAACCCCTGGTCAGTACACAGCCCCACTCAGTACAGAGCCCTAGTCCCAATTGAAGGTCCCATAAAACATCAGAAAGATGGAGAAATGGACGAACTCACTTATGTTGACTGATCAAGACAACAAACCTGGAAAGAATGACAACAGATCTATGCAAGTTATTTGAAGAAAACAAACATCAAAGCAACAGTATAGTAGGTAAGGTGCTTGCCTTGCATGCAACAAATTTTGATTCAATACCTGATCCCCCATATGGTCCCCAACCTGAGAGTAATTCCTGAGCACAGAGTCAGAAGTAAGCCCTAAGCACTGCTGGGTGTTGCCCAACCTTTTTTCTCAGTCCAGGAAAAAACAAAAACAAAAACCAAGCAGCAGTTCTAATGGGGTTCTCTGAAAATGAGATCAGTAGGCAAGAACTTCAACAAAGATAAAGAAGCAGTGAAAAGTTTGAGAAACATCCAGATATAAATAATAAAGCTAAAGAATGCAGTAGCAGATAAGACAATGCTATAGAGGAGCTCAGAGGCGGAATGGAAGAAGCCAAAAATTGGATCAGTGAACTTAGGTGAAACAGTAAAGAGGAAAGGAAAAAGAACTGGAAACATGAAGATAACATAGAAGATAGTTAGCCAGTATCAAGAGGAGCAATGTCATATCACTGGGGCTCCAAAAGAATTTAACTCCTATACTAACTTTTTTTTTTTTCTTTTTGAGCTACACCCGGTGATGCTCAGGGATTACTCCTGGCTAAGCACTCAGAAATTGCCCCTGGCTTGGGGGGCCATATGGCATGCCAGGGGATTGAACTGCAGTCCGTCCTGGGTTAGCATGTGAAAGGCAAACATCCTACCGCCTGCACCACCACTTCAGTCCCTCCTGTACTAACTCTTAAGACCCTATACTTGGTTATCTTGAAATGGAATTTATTTCTCTATATTTCTATTATAAAATTTATATGGCAGATTTGTAATCGTTTATTTTTCTCCCTTCCCACTCTGACTTCTTTCATTTATTATAAAGATCTTTTCTACTTCATCATGGAAAGCAATTACAATTCCTATTTGATATCACTCATTCAATTCAACACTGGTTCATATAAAGTTTAGTCCATACTAATTTTTATTTTGTGAATGAATCATATTGCTCTATTCTTTTGTTGAATAATTTTAGATTGTATCACATATATTTTATAATTTTTATTTTATTTTTTTATTAGTTTTTATTCTGAGGCTCTGCTGATTCTTTGCCTACTGAGTCAGTGATAGTTCATTGTGAATACCCTTGGTGATGATGGGCATTTTCTTGGGACATGTCAACAGTGTCCAGAGATCTCCAGAGTGATTCCAGGGGTCTATGACTGTACCTAGTGACTCTTGCAGATCCTTATGGTAACAGGAATTGCATGGGGGTCTATTACATGTAAGACATGTGCCTTAAATCTTTTTTTGTTTGTTTTTTTGGGTCACACCCTGCAGCGCTCAGGGGTTACTCCTGGCTCTATGCTCAGAAATCAGTCCTGGCAGGCTCTGGGGACCATATGGGATGTCGAGATTCTAACCACTGACCTTCTGCATGCAAGGCAAACGCTTTACTTCCATGTTATCTCTCCGGCCCCTGTCTTGAATCTTGAGCTATCTTTTTAACCCACATTGAGTGTTAGTTTTCAGGTTTTTAACTTGGTTGGACTTACACTGCAAAGTCTATTTCTGGAATATAGCTCAGATGTATGCTTAATTACTTGATTTTTCATTTGGATACTTTACTCTGACCTATACATCTGAAATGTAGCAGTAAATAAGCTATTTATCCACATACTACCTTTGCTTCTGAGCTCTCTAATGACTATCATTCGCCCTTAAATTTTCAGTTGCTCCAATTGTCTCAAACATTCTTCTGATTTTTGAAGGTTGGGAAGATGTTGTGTACGCAGGTCAGAGGCTGTGAAATGGAAAGTTCACCACTTTCTCTCTGAGGTCTTGGTATATTTCCAAAGTTAGTCTGCATTTCTCTAGATGCTACTGACCTGTTATATTTGCAGCAGCCTTAGGTTTTTGGGCCACACCCAGTGACGCTCAGGGGTTCCTCCTGGCTATGCGTTCAGAAATCACTCCTGGCTTGGGAGACCATATGGGACGCCAGTGGATGGAACCATGGTCCTTCCTAGGCTAGCACGGCTAAGGCAGATGCCTTACTGCTTGAGCCATCATTCTGGCCTCTCAGTGGTTGTTATTTTTTTTATTAAGTTATCTTTAAAGGGGGGCCACACCTGGTAGTGTTCACTCCTGGTTTTGTGCTCAGGAATCACTCCTGGTGGGTTTAGGGGACTATATGAGATGCTGGAGATCAAACCCAAGTTAGCAGCATACGAGGCAAATGCTCTACCTACTGTATCTGGCCCCCAGGTTATCATTTTATATATCAAAAATTAAAAACATCTTGGGGGCCGGAGCGGTGGTGTTGCCTTGCCTGCGCTAGCCTAGGACAGATCATGTTTTGATCCCCCGGCATCCCAGATGGTCCCCCAAGCCAGGGACGATTTCTGAGCACATAGCCAGGAGTAATCCTTGAGCATCAAGGAGTGTGGCCCGCCCCTAAATTAAAAACATCCTGGGGAACCTTTATTTTAAAATGAATTTACAAAGTAAGAAAGTTATTGATGATTGAGTTTCAGGCCTACAATGTTAAAACATCCATCCCTTCACCAGTGTCCCCTTCTCTCCACCAATGTTCCCATTTCCCCTCTTGCTTTCCAGTCTGCTTCTATAGCAGACACATTTTTCTTTTTCTTTTGTTATTAGTCACTGTGTTTTATTTTTCACTTGTGATGATTTCTTTTTTATTTTTTTTTATTTTTTTTGTTTTTTTTTTTTTTTTTTTTTTTGGTTTTTGGGCCACACTTGGTGATGCTCAGGGGTTATTCATGGATATGCGCTCAGAAATCGCTCCTGGTTGGAGGACCATCCTAGGTTAGCACATGCAAGGCATGTGCCCTTCTGCTTGTGCCAACTCTCCCCACTTGTGATGATTTCTGATAGAGGAACATGCTTGTCCTTTTACCTTCTTTTGACTCATGTCATCATCCAGAATGATCAATCTCCTCTATCATTGTTGTAGTGGTCTATTCCCTGACCTGTCTGTCCCTCCCCCTCTTGTGGGGTCTTAGAAACACTCAGGAGGTCCAGGTATCCCACTGGTGATTAGACAATCAAGTCAATTGTTCAGTACAAGGGCCTAAGGATGCAATGCCTGAACTTAAGTTCAGGGAAAGTCAGGATACCCTGGTGGAGCTGGAGACCTCCAGTGCCTCATTCAGTGGCAATAAGGGATTTCTAGAGCTGTACATGGCGATTTGGTGCCAGGAATCTAACTTGTAACTTTTTCACTATCTCCCCACCCCCAAAATTAAATTAAAAAGTTTTTAAAAAGACATCATGCATGAAGAAGGTCTTCAATTTAGGTTTAGAATCCATCTTTTCCCTGCTACTAAAGACAAAGAGAAAAGTCTCTGAAACCTTTCCCAAGCCCTGCAGCTGCGAGAGATATTTATAGAAGAAAATTTTCAGAATTGTTCCCATTCAAAGGAACTGCCCAGAGAAAGACCCCATCGACACTCAGTTTCACACAGATCCTAGAGGAGCAAAGAACAGCAAACATCTCCAGAGCATTGACCTGCATAATCTGTGTTTTCAGATGGAATTTTGTAGACAGCAAGGATGGAGTCTGCTCTGAACTTTATTGTTGTTGCCAATTAATTAATATTGTAATTCATGGTGTGTGTGTGTGTGTGTGTGTGTGTGTGTGTGTGTGTGTGTAGGAGCTAAGAATAAATCAAGCACAGAGAGAATAATGAGAAAGGTTGATCTGCTTCTGAACCAGTACTCCCCTTTGGGGATTTAAGCAATATTTCATTGGCAAAACTGGCTAATAATTCCAGATTCCTTTTGGAATAAAATGTTTCTTTCTGGAGTAATATTTAACTTTACATGTATGCTTATATCTGAAGTGGCCTTTTTATTTCATATGGATGTTTCTGAGCCTTAGAAACCTACATAGGTAAAAGGTACACTTAAATGGTTCATTTGATTGCAAGGGCTCTCTTCTGCTGTCTGTCACTGATCCCAGAACAAAGTTCAAAGTGCAAGAATGCTGCTGGCTGATGCCATATTGTGGCTGCTACTTTCCTTTCTAAGAGAAGGATAGAGTCTGATGAGATGGGCCAGGCCTTCCCTCTGCTCCAGAGTGACATGTATTGGTTTCCCTTGAGCTATTGCCAGCTTTCATCAGAGCACTTGGGTTGCTGACTGGCAGCTTCTTCTTGGGCACTGTTGGCAGAACCTAAGGCTTGGGTGGAGATGCTGAGGCAATACTTGGGCCAGGCTGTCTCCAGATTATGGTAACCTAAAACTAGAAGGCAGCCTGGAGATGGGAGATGCACTTGCTTTCGAATGGTAAGTCTGATACTGCAGTCAGCAACTTTGCACTCTTACTTCAGTAAAGCTTGGACTTCCTCAGGCTTTATTTATTATAAATACAAAAAGTTGCTATTTGTTTAAAAAGGAAAAAGCTTCAAGCTGCTGAATAAATTGTGAAGGAATGATTTTAAGGAACTTCTAGATGGCCTGGAAGATTCTGACGTTGAATGATCTTGTTTAATGGAAGGACTCCTAGGCTGCATACATGGATGGACAGATTCCTGAATAGATGGGTGGGTGGATGGATGAATGGATGGAGGGTTGAGTGGATAGATGGGTGGATGGGTAGATGGATGTAGTGGTTGGCTGGGTGGGGTAGATGGAGTACAGCTGATTGCCATTGTAAATTTGTCTGAACTTCTTGACTTCCGTGGCACCCTGTCATCTTCATCACAGCCCCAAGGATGAGCAGGCCCTCATTTCACCCTGGTCCCCAGCTCAATTTCCATAGCTTATTGTTAGATTTCTGATTCTCTGAGAGTACTTCTCAAAGCTTCCTTGTCAGCAAACAGATATGCAAGTTTTCATTTTCTCATCATGAAGGATTTAAAGCACTCCAAGTATTGAATTAGAATTACTCTCTTGATACTCTTTAACCCTTTGGGGGCAGCTCTAGCCCTGGGGACAAAGCCAGTAGTTTCTGTTTTTGTTTTTTTGTCTGGCCAAGATACAAAGTAGCTGATTAATTTCCAAAAGCCCTGACTTTTATTTTTCTTCTAAAGTGCTAAACATCATTGTAGCAGCACCAGTAAATAGAAAATGTCACTACAGATCTTTAGCACAAGTCCACTTGGAAGTGCACCTTTCTTAACAGATGGTGATTTTCTAAGATGGGAGAGCAGACTGATGTGGTGTGCTTTAGCTGCAGTTCTCAGTAAGGAGCAGTGAAAGAGGCCTGCTGGCAGGGAAGGCACTCAGAAGGCTGGAGCACAGGCTTGGAATGCAGGAGGCTAGGCTCCATCCAGTATTCAATGACCCCTGAGCCCTCTGGGAGCAAAACACCCCGCCTTCCCCCAGTACACACAGCAATTTGCCCCAGAGTACAGCCAGGTATGACCTCCAATTTCAGCCTCCCTCCTTCCTCCTCTCCCCCCACACCCCACCAACTAAGAAGGACCCAGCCTGGATGGTGGACATCTAAAGTAAAACTGGATCATTACTGCTAAGATTCTCCAAAACAACCATCTTTTTTTTTTTTTTTTTTTTTGTGGTTTTTGGGTCACACCCGGCAGTGCTCAGGGGTTATTTCTGGCTCCAGGCTCAGAAATTTCGCCTGGCAGGCACAGGGGACCATATGGGGCGCCGGGATTAGAACCGATGACCTCCTGCATGAAAGGCAAACGCCTTACCTCCATGCTATCTCTCCGGCCCCCAAACCAACCATCTTTGGACTTTTGTGCATTTTCCCTGGTTGGGGTTCCCTGACTCAACATCTATATGTCACTAGTCCTACATATTTTCTTATCTCCTTTTTTGCTTTTTTTTTTTTTTAAATTTGTTTTGAGAGGAAAACCCAGGCAGTGATCAGGATGTACTCATGACAGTATTCAGGAATCACTCCTGTAGTGATGGGTAGATTATATACAGTGTGGGGAACGAATGGAATTTGGCCACTTGTAATACCAGCGCCTTAACCTCTCTACTGTCTCTGTGGTTTTATATTTGCTTTTATTTTGCAGGAAATAATTGTATTAATACTACTCATAAGACCAGAGCGGTGTCACAGAGGTAGAGCGTTTGCCTTGCACATGACTAATCTAGGATAAATAGCAATTCGGTCCTTCAGTGTCCCATATGGATCCTCAAGTCAGGAGAGCGATTTCTGAGCACATAGCCAGGAGTAACCCCTGAGTTTTACGGGATGTGGCCCAAACCCCCCCCAAAAAATACTACTCATATCTCCTAAATAATTTCTCCAATTACAAACATTATGCATGTCTCAGGAGGTAAGGCATATACAATAACATCAGGTTTGACAAGGGTTATAGATTTAGTAAAGAAGAGGGTGAAAATGATTGTACAAAGGGCCAGTCCTGGTCTTAACATTTTGGTGGGCCACACCTCATGGTGCTCATGAGTTACTTCTGGTTCTGCATTCAGGAATTACTTCTGACAGGTGTACAGGGGATCATATGGGATACTTGGGATCTAATCTGGCTCAGCCATGTGCAAGGCAAACATTTTACCTTCTGTATTATCTCTTCAGTCTCAACCGTGGTTATTTTGAGGATTGTGTAGCTCTGTCCCTCATCATCTCTGATATGAAGTGACTTAACTTCCACAAGATAGATTTTGTTTTTCAAAGTTGTTTTAGGTGCACCAAAAACCAAGGATCACATAGATTTCATATGTCCTTGGACCCCCTGCAAGCTCAACCTATCTTGCAATGAGAAGGACTTTTATTTTTAATAATCAGTGAACTATACTGACATATCTCAATCACCCAATGTCCAATCTATATAAGAATTTACCCTCAGATGTTGCTTCACATAGATGTTGTATGTTCTACCAGTGTAGATAAATGTGTCATGATGTGTATCTAGCCCTGTGGTATCATTAAAGATAATTTCATCATCTTAGTGTGGGAGGATAGTACACCAGGTAAGGCATTTGCCTGACATATGGCTATTCTGGACTCAATCCATGGCACCAGATAGTGTTGCCCTAGCCCCACCACTCCCTGAGCACAGAGCCAAGAGTCATCCTTGAGCACCACTAGGTGTTGGAATAACTGGTCTTTACTCTGTTTAGAATAATTCTTTTTTGTTTGTTTTGTTTTGGGTCACACTCGGCAGCACCCAGGGGTTACTCCTGATTCTATGCTCAGAAATTGCCCCTGACAGGCTCGGGGGACCATATGGAATACCAGGATTCCAACCACCGTCCTTCTGCATGCAAGACAAACGCCCACCTCCATGCTATCTCTCTGGCCCCAGGATAATTCTTTTTGATGGTGCTTGTCACTCACTGATGGAAGCATCTTTGAATTGAAGCACCTTTTGGATTGGTGTCACAGACTACCTGTTCTTCTCCTTTGGGAGTGGTCTTTAGGTTCCTAATAAAGCCCTCGGGTCTCAAGAAGGAACTGTTTTGTGGTTTTGGTTTTCCACAAAACAAGCTATTTGCTCATTAGGAGCAGAGAGCTTGCTGTGGAAGTTCCTGAACCTATTTTATCTCCTTAGTCATGTATGGATTATTTTCTGTGTTGGTGTTTGCTTCCAGACCCGTGTCCTCTCAGTCCCCTGGGATTAAGCCATGAGGCTTCTGCTTCAACTAGATATGGCTCAAAAAAAAAAAAAAAAAAAAAAAAAAAAAAGGTCCACCATCTTAAAACCCTTCTTTTTCTGTTCTGTTCATCTCTTCTCTAATTCTTCACCATCCTTGTCTCTCTTCATCATTTTTTTTTCTCTTTCCAGAATGTCAGATAGTTTAAAATATATAGCATGGAGTCTTTTCAGATTGGCTTCTGTTTTTCTCTAAACTTTATTGTAACACTGTAATTTACCAAATTGTTCCTGGGATGGACCAGGTGGCACAGATGCTCTGGCTCTCGGAGGCTACATACTTTAGCGGTAGTGTCAGCACACTTGGCTGCACTGCTCATTATTTTGGTTGCACGCACTGGGTGAAATTTATTTTCTATTTTTATTTTGGTTTGGTTTGTGGGTCACATTGAGCAGTGCTCAGGATTTACTAATGCCTCTATGCTTAGAGATCACTCCTGGCAGAACTCAGGGGGACCATATGGCGTACCAGGGTTTGAACCCAAGTAAACTGCATGCAAATCCTACCCAGAGACCCATCCCGTAAGTATGAACCTGCAATCAGTAGCTAGTTGGTCAGAAGCACAGGTAAGAGTCCAGGTTAACTCACTAACCATCTGAAGCAGAGGACGCTGGTTCGAGGATGCTGAGCCCTTTCCCTGCGGAAGTGGATGCTCCTGGGACAGAGTCATAAATGAGTTGTGTTCTTCGACACTGCAGTCCTGCCAGGAAGACTCTGCATACATCGACATTGGAGTCAGTTCCTGAAATCCTAGGCAGGGTGTGATCTGTCCCAGGTGCCAGTCAGAACATGCTATTAAAATTGCCTAGGGAAGGATATGACATACTTGACTCAGATCAGGAACCCCCTCAACTCCCCTGTGTGTGTGGGGGAGGGTAGTAAACAGGGTGCTCTTAAGGGAATCAGGAGGTGGAACACTAGTATCCATTTTCAGAGCTGCGTATCTCAGCAAGGAGGAGGCGCCAGGCCAGCAGCAATAAGTGTCTTCTAAATGGTAGAATGTATTCAAGAAAACACTGTGGGTATGATTCTGCCCATGGGAATCAGAGGTGGCATACAGGATGTGGTGCTGTAGGTGGGGAGTGAAGGTGAGAGTGTTTGCCAAGCCTAAGGAAAAAGGAAACAAAAGTCTGAGCAATACCCAGGAGGGAGTTAAGTGTGTCTGGACATAAGAAAAGGGCTGCTGAGTGGGAAATGAGACTGCACAGAGAATAGACCGCATCATGCAGAAACAGATGCCAGAAATGGGCTTAATTTGTAGTCAACGGAAACAGCGTTGCCAGATAAAACATAGGCATACCCAGTTACATTGAATTTCAGTTAACTACTAAATTATTTGTTTGTTTTTGGGCCACCCACGGTGGTGCTCAGGGCTTACTCTTGGCTTCATACTTAAGGAATCACTCCCAGCTGTGCTTGGTGGTGATGGTGAAGGGGACCCTATCAAGTGTCGAAGATCGAACCTGGGTAGGCAATGTGAATGGCAAGCATTGGAGTACCTGTTGTACTATTGCTCTAGCCCCAAACAAATAATTTTTGCATGGACATACTTAAAAAATTATTCATTGGGTATCTGAAAATCAAATTGAACTGTCCATTATTTGCAAAATGCCACTATTCTAAGTGAGGAGCAAATGAAAGGGGTTTTGTCCATTGGTTTGTTTTTGGGGCCTCTCAAGCAGCATTCAAGAGGTGTGGGGTCCCCATTCTTGGCCATCTGGAACATCAATTCAGCACAAGGACCTGAGGATGCAATACTGTGTTGCTTCAGCCCTGTAGTGCTGAGGAGACCTGGGCTACTCCAGTGGTGCTGGGGACCCACAGAGCCACATCTGATGGTATGAAAAACGATGAGGTGTCAAGAAATGAACATGGGTCAGGTGCATGCTAGTCATGTGTCCTAACCACTGTACGATTTCCCAGTTTCCAAATGAAGGTTTTTATGTCAAAAATGTCTGAAGCTGCTGCTGCTCTAGTCCAAACTTTCACTTCCCCATGTCTTAAATCCTAAGCAAGGAGATGGATGCCCATTCCAGTGCTCAAGTCTCAGCAATTGTATTTGCTTGGAGTTTCTAGGGTCTGAATCCCTCTCGTGGAGCCAGAGTGTTTAACGCTCTCCCTTTAATGTCTTAATGTTCTGAGTTCTGCTGTATCTATCTTTTGCCAGCCTAGTAACTGATCCCAGAATTTAATTAATCAGGATGACTCAGGAGTTCAACTCCCTGAGCTTTCTGAGGTCATGAGTCAGTCCCTCAATGAGCCTAGAACCAAAAACACACAGAGGGGGGTGAAAAGGAACCACATATTAGCAAATATGTTGCTGGACTGCTGTTTCCCATCCTTCCTCAACTGCTGAGGGTTATAGGACCTGGTGTTTCCTGGACCGCTGTAAAGAGGGCATTGTCAGCCTGAACAGCCAGGACCCTGGAGGAGCTATTAGGCGCACACCCCAGAGCAAACACTCTCAGCAATTTTCACTTAGAGCAGAAAGAAAACACTAGTCAGCTGGGAAAACACAACTTCTGCAAAGGAGTAATGCACATGGCCTGGTTTCAGTTTCTGGCCCCCCCGCTCTGTTCTCAATCTTTCCTAGAGTTCCCCACTGGGGAAAGTTTTTAAAAGTTTTAAAAGCCAGCTAAAGAGATGGAGTCTGGGATCTTGCTCAAACAATCCTAGAAGGTGCTAGAAGCAGTGAGAAGCAAATTATTCTCAGAGATCTCATTTGACAGTCACAAATAACCTCTTCTTCAGAACTCCTGGAGGTGATGGATAAGCAGTCTATTCGCTCTGTCCCTCCTCTCACCCCAGGACACAGTCACCGACTGAGATATCCTCCATACTCTTTTTTTTTTGGTGGGGGATGGGGGTCACACCCAGCAGCGTTCAGGGGTTACTCCTGGCTCTACTCTCAGAGAAATCACTCCTGGCAGGCTCGGGGGACCATATGGGATGCTGGGATTCGAACCACCTACCTTCTGCATGCAAGGCAAACGCTTTACCTCCATGCTATCTCTCTGGCCCCAGTCCTCCATACTCTTATGTGATTCTTGGTGTCCCTGGGCACCTAATCTTGCAGCCAGGGTTTCCACCTCTTGCCCTTACCCAGGCTGCAGTTCTTCGCACATGAGCTCCTGGAAAAGATGGAGTCCTGCTAGGATCATTCAGCACTTTGCGTCTGTCTGTCTGCCTGTATTTCCTGGCCTGAACTGTGTGGTTGCTCACAGTCAAAGTTCAATCTTCACCTGTCCTTGAAAGGATATCCCTAGCAAGGTGCTAGGTTCAGAGCATGTTTTCCACCTCAGTTTCAAACTGGCTTAAATAATCATCCCACATTGTAGGGACACAGGAAATAACCCCCAACTTGGAGGCATTTCCGGGTACTTTATGAAAGACTGCTCATAACTCCACACAACATTAACAGAGATGCTGTCGTTCGCAGCTGCCACTGCACTGTGCTTTGTCTTTTGTTTGGGATCAAAGTCTCTTATTTAGACAAGAGTCCATGTCAGTATGGACAGCTCTATCTCATCCTATCTGTTGACGACATAGCCGTATGTCAGTGTGGAACTGTTACACAATGCTGTATTTGTGAATATTTAAGTTGTTTTTTTCTTAGTTCTTTAATGCGCTGCTGGTGCATGCATGCTCTTCCTTCACACATGCACCTTCTTACCCTGGTGCAGGAGTGGGAATACAAAGGACTTTTAGAAATAAGACTGCGAGGACAGAGGAAAATTATTTGGAATTTCTCAAATTCGCCTCAAAAAGAATGCAACAGGGGCTGGAGCGATGGCGCAGAGGTAAGACATTTGCCTTGCACGTGGCTGACCCAGGATGGACCACAGTTCGATCCCCCCAGCGTCCCATGTGGTCTCCCAAGCCAGGAGCTATTTCTGAGCACATAGCCAGCCAGGAGTAAGCCCTGAGTGTCACCGGGTGTGGCCCCAAACCAAAAAACAAAAAAAAACCAAAAAACAAAAACAAAAAAAAGAATGCAACAAAGTTAATCTGTGCCCAGATTAAAAGTATTTCTGAAAGTCATGATGTGCAAGCAAAACTGAGTTTTACAAATTAAAAATGCAATTTACTCTTCTGCTGGCACTCATTTGATTAAATATGATCATATATCTTGGTGTTATAAAACAAAACAATTATTTTTAAATAATATCTTTAGGAACCATGACTACAAACATGTTTGTAATTGGGTTTCAGTTATAACAAAAGAAACCCCTCCTTCACCAGTGCAACCTTCTCATCACCAATGCTCCCCATCTCTCTCCTGATCCTCCAGCCTGTATTGGATACAGGCCTTCTATTTCTCTCACTCACTACCATTGTCATGATAGTAAAACAAAAAAATTTTGGCTTTCAGTCATACCTAGGAGTGCTCAGGGGCTTTTCCTGGCTCTGTACTCAGGTGTCACTCCTGAAAGTGTTTTGGGGACCCTGTGTGGTATTAGGGATTGAACTAGAGTCAGGCACTTAAACTTACCCACTGTACTAAATCTCTAGCCCCATTTTTATGTTTAACTAATTATTTATGCTCCTTCAAAATAATTGACTGCTTATTCACAATTTCTTCACCCATTTTCATATTTGGTTACTACACAGACTTAAATATAGTAAAAAATATATATACACTGGGCATCAAATTAAAATTTTTCTAGGTATTCTCCATTTTTATTTGCTAAATCTGATGATCCTGAGGAACTCTTTTTCTTCTTTCTTTCTTTCTTTCTTTCTTTCTTTCTTTCTTTCTTTCTTTCTTTGTTTCTTTCTTTGTTTCTTTCTTTGTTTCTTTTTCTTTCTTTCTTTCTTTCTTTCTTTCTTTCTTTCTTTCTTTCTTTCTTTCTTTCTTTCTTTCTTTCTCTTTCTTTCTTTCTTTCTTTCTTTCTTTCTTCTTTCTTCCTTCTTTCATTCTTTCTTTCATTCTTTCTTTCTCTCTCCCTTCCTTCCTTCCTTCCTTCCTTCCTTCCTTCCTTCCTTCCTTCCTTCCTTCCTTCCTTCCTTCCTTCCTTCCTTCCTTCCTTCCTTCCTTCCTTCCTTCCTTCCTTCCTTCCTCCCTCACTCCTTCTCCCCTCCCTCCTTCCTTCTCTCTCTCTCTCTCTCTCTCTCTCTCTCTCTCTCTCTCTCTCTCTCTCAAAAGCCCTTCTGTGCTCAGGGCTTCATCAGGGCTCAGGGATCTCTCTTGATAGACTCAATGGACATTTACAGGTCTGGGGATCAAGCCTGGACTGGCTGCATGTAAGGTAAATACTATACTCGCTATCTCTCCAGCCCCCTCTTTATTTCATTCTAAATTAGTTATTGGATGAAAAAATATAAATAAAATTGTTATAACAAACGTGGACATATATGAAGCTCCTTATAAAACATTCTTAGCAGAGATGTCATGTAGATACATAGTTGACCCTTGAACATCATGGGCTTGAATAACATGGGTCCACTTACTTGTAGAATTTCTTATAATTAGTGGCATAGGGCATAATATTGATCAATTCAATACAACACTAAAATATGCTTTTTCTTATAAGTATCTTAAAATGTTTTATTTTCCCTTTATTCTAAGAACACAATATATATTGCTTCCTGGCCTTCTGGCTAATATCAAGTGTATAATAAGCATATAGTATATAACACAAATCACATGCAAAATGTGCTATTTGACTATGCTATCAGCAAGACTTTGGGTCATTAGCAGGCTATTTATTTTTGGTGTGTCCAAAGTTATACGTAAATTTCCACTGCAGAAAGTTGATGCTCTTCACTTCTGAGTTGTTCAAAGCCCAACTGTATGTTTCCATAGACATAAACATGATGATATTTTAGCGCACAAAATGCTCTTATACCATGACTTACATATTACATTTGTCAAACTTACATGTTTAAAACTTACACATCCAATTTACACATTTATATGTTAAAATTCACATAATATTAAAATTGATGTGGACACAGTTTGATATGAGAATATACAGTTGTACAGCATTGATCCTAATGATTATGGCATTTTTAGAGGGTGCTGGGGATTGAACTCAGGGCTTTGTACGTGCGAAGCCTATACTTTAGAACTGAGCTGTATGCCAGCACCCTCCTTCTACCTCTAATGGAATATTTTATAATAGAATTAGTGATTAAAAAAATAAACCCAGAGATCATTGTTTCTCAAGCTGCAGTCCTTGAATCTCTAATACCTATAACCCTTCTATTCAATGTTAAAATTATTATGGAGAGTGTGCATTGGGGCTATACCTGACAGTGCTCAGGCTTATTCTTTTTTTTTTTTTTTTTTTTTTTGGTTTTTGGGCCACACCCGTGACGCTCAGGGGTTACTCCTGGCTATGCGCTCAGAAGTTGCTCCTGGCTTGGGGGACCATATGGGACGCCGGGGGATCGAACCGCGGTCCGTCCTACGCTAGTGCTTGCAAGGCAGACACCTTACCTCTAGCGCCACCTTCCCGGCCCCAAAGAAATACTTTTTTTTTTTTTTTTTTTGGTTATTGGTCACACCTGGCAGTGCTCAGGGGTTACTCCTGGCTGTCTGCTCAGAAATAGCTCCTGGCAGGCACGGGGGACCATATGGGACACCGGGATTCGAACCAACCACCTTTGGTCCTGGATCGGCTGCTTGCAAGGCAAACACCGCTGTGCTATCTCCCCGGGCTCTTTTTTTTTTTTTTATTTTAATTATGACAACAAAGATGCAAAGAAAGAGGACAGGGTAAAGTTACAGTGGAAGCCCAATCACCCATAAACAGAATTCTCAGTAGTCCCATCGATGATATCCCAGCCTTGAACTTTCAGCCAAAGAACATTAAGAAAAACAAAACTGAACCCATGTACAATACAATTACTTTGTCCCTCAAATCCCCAGTTGTAGTACATATTGTTTCTTAGCAGCACACCATATAATCTAAAGATATTAGACTTATGTAACTCTTTAAACATTGAGGGCAAAGTACATTTATCTAGTTCCATGCACATGCTTACTAGTTTAAGTTAACCTCAAAAGTTTTAATGGGTTGTTTTTCTTAAGGATTGGAGTCAAGGGAACATAGTAAAAAACGATATTAAAGTGGCATTTGTTTGCATAGGCCCACCAAAACATAAGGGACATGGAAAGACAAATTATGGTCTAAATACATGGAGACCCTACCCCTGAAGTTTCCTGGCACAGGACTGACTCTAGGCTCCAGGCAAACTAGTTTGTCCAATTCAAGTCATCGTCTGTAGTGGCAATACACCTCCATTCCTCACATAGTCTCTGTTGTTGGTATCATGCTTCTGTATTAAAGATCCTGGAGTCTGCATATCCCATATTGCAGTCAGGATGGTGCAGAGCATCCTCTCGTTTCACCTCACACTTAAGGGGCAATAGAGAGAACCATGTCCTGTAGAGCAGGTCATTGTTGTTGTCATGTCTTCTCGCAGGTCATTGTTGTTGTCATGTCTTCTCAGTATAAACGGAAGTGTCTTTTTAGGAGGTCGATGTCACACCCTTGGTAGTGTCTTTCCTGGTAGAGGACTGCTTCCAACTGTTGCTATAAAAGACCTTGGATGTTTCGTAGATAGCTTGCCTGGTTCCAGCGTGAATGGAGAATGCCCATTCATCTGAGGCTTGTGCCAGGTCATTATATCAAGATTCAGGGTGTAAGGTACATTGTAATGAGATTTATTAGATAATAACTAATCTGTATGTATAGTGTTTTCCCATTTTAATGTGTCTATACAAACAAGGATCAATGCCATGAAGCGTTATTGGTGCATCTGGAGGCAATAGGAACAAGACCAGCAATTTCCATGACATAGTTCAATCATAGGCATCAAACTGAGGGACAGTTCCACCAACAATCCTTACTGAACAGCTTACAAAGAAAAGACAAGATGAAAAGTGGATAGAAACATCATGGTAGAAGAATATAGAGAGTTACAGCAGTTAAAGAAAATAATCATAAAATATTCAAAAGATATATGTGTTCAATATGTGTTCGATTTGTGTCCTTCTAAATAGTTCTGGGATTTGTAAGATCTACTGTATGTCTTTGGTCAGAGATTAAAGGTGTGTGTTACTGAAGTTAAGAAGGGTAAATCTGGGGCCGGGTAGGTGGCGCTGGAGGTAAGGTGTCTGCCTTGCAAGCACTAGCCAAGGAAGCACCGCGGTTCGATCCCCCGGCGTCCCATATGGTCCCCCCAAGCCAGGGGCGATTTCTGAGCACATAGCCAGGAGTAACCCCTGAGTGTCAAACGGGTGTGGCCCAAAAACCAAAAAAAAAAAAAAAAAAAAAAGAAGGGTAAATCTGGGGTACTGATGGTTGGGAGGAGCATATGATCGCGCGGGGGCGCTAGCTCAGGCTTATTCTTATCTCTGTGCCCAAGCATCACTCCTGGTAGAACTCTGGGCTATATGCGATGCCAGGAATGGAGCACAGGTTGGCTTTGTGCAAGCCACTGCTACACTATCTCTCTGGTCCTTGAAATCCTTTTGGAACAAGCAGTCAAAAAGTCCTTGAAAATCAAATTATTTTCATATCATGCAAAAATGTTCTGTCTTTTCACTGTGCAGACAGTGACTCCCATGGACAAAGTACCAGACAAATCAAACTCTTTGCAGCTGTGTGCTTTATCTCCCTACATTCACAGTGGAAACAATTTTACCTAACACAATCTATGCTGAAGCAGTGAGCATTGCAAGTCTTGTTAAATCTCATTCTTTAAACACATGGCCTTTTAATAATATTCTGTGTGTGGAATTGGGGAACAATCATAAAGCACTTGTACCAAACTGCAGTTCCATGGTGAGGGAAGAAAAACACTGGACATTGAGCTGCCAGCTAACTGGCTACATTTTTCAGGGAACATCATTTTTCCTGGAAAAGGAATAACTATCAGGCAAGGAATGGTTATTCCTTCCGACTTGGATGTTTGGCAAACATCCCACAAATATGAGCAATATTGCTTCAAGGACAACAACAGACCAAATTTGTTGTCAATGAGAAGACTTGAGTTTTCAAGTTAAAAAGATTTGGGGGAAATTTTGTATTGCTGCCTTCTGCTTGATAGTCTCCCAATACTTATAGATTGATGCTCTGTGGTTAAAAATTAATGAGTGGGCTTTTTAAATGTATTTATCATAAAATATGTCAACATTTGGAGGCTTTGCAGACTCAGTGAACCAATGTTTTCCAAACAAGAGCATTATGTTACCAAATTATGCATGGATAAAAGATGCATTCAAAGCATAAGGTAAAACAAGAGATTTTAATATAACAGATGTTTATTGATATGAATTTAGATTCTACACTGCAACTATTTTTCGAGAGACTCCCACTTGTCAAAGTTTCATGGAATGTCAAAGGAGAATTTCCACAATTATCTAAAAAGGCTGTTAAAATGTTTCTTTTAAAACTGCTATCTGATTGAGTCCAGCTATTATTTATTTTTTTATTTTTATTTGAGGGACTGCTTTGGGCCACACACAGAGATGCTTATACTCCTGGCTATACGCTCAGGAATTACTCCCACCAGTGGTTGGGGGATGTATATTGGATGCGAGACAAACGCCCTATTCCACTACCCACTGTACTATTGTTCTGGCCAGAGGCCAGTTATTCTCTATGCTTCAACCAAACTGAAGCATACAACAAAAAGTAGTGTGCGGATCCAGCTGTATATGGCAGCTTATACATCTCAGTGAACTTACTTTGTGTTTGAAATATTGAATGTTTTTTATAACCTTGATTATTTATCTTAACATGTAATGGTAATTCTTTATTTCTTCTTTTCTTCCTTCCTTCCTTCTTTCCTTCCTATATTTCTTCCTTCCTTCCTTCCTTCCTTCCTTCCTTCCTTCCTTCCTTCCTTCCTTCCTTCCTTCCTTCCTTCCTTCCTTCCTTCCTTCCTTCCTTCCTTCCTTCCTTTCTTTTTTTTTGTTTTTTTTTGTTTTTGTTTTTGGGTCACACCCGCATTGCTCAGGGGTTACTCCTGGCTGTCTGCTCAGAAATAGCTACTGGCAGGCTCGGGGGACCATATGGGACACCGGGATTCGAACCAACCACCTTTGGTTCTGGATCAGCTGCTTGCAAGGCAAACGCTGCTGTGCTATCTCTCCGGGCCCCCTTCCTTCCTTCCTTCCTTCCTTCCTTCCTTCCTTCCTTCCTTCCTTCCTTCCTTCCTTCCTTCCTTCCTTCCTTCCTCCTTCCTTCCTTCCTTCCTTCCTCCTTTCTTCCTTCCTTCCTTCCTTCCTTCCTTCCTTCCCTTTCTTTCTTTCTTTCTTTCTTTTTTTCTTTCTTTCTTTCTTTCTTTCTTTCTTTCTTTCTTTCTTTCTCTTTCTTCTTTCTTTCTTCTTTCTCTTTCTTCTTTCTTTCTTTCTTTCTTTTCCTTCTTTCTTTCTTTCTTTCTTTTCTTTCTTTCTTTCTTTCTTTCTTTTCTTTCTTTCTTTCTTTCTTTCTTTCTTTCTTTCTTTCTTTCTTTCTTTCTTTCTTTCTTTCTTTCTTTCTCTTCTCTCTTCTCTTCTCTTTCTTTCTTTCTTTTTCTTTCTTTCTTTCTTTCTTTTCTTTTTCTTTCGTTCTTTCTTTCTTTCTTTCTTTCTTTCTCTCTTTCTTCTTTCTTTCCTTCCTTCCTCTTTCCTTCTTTCCTTCCTTCCTTTCTTTCTTTCTTTTCTTTCTTTCTTTCTCTTTCCTTCCTTCCTTCCTTTCTTTCTTTCTTTCTTTCTTTCTTTCTTTCTCTCTCTTTCTTTCTTCTCTCTTTCTTTCTCTCTCTTTTTCTCTCTTTTTCTTTCTTTATTTCTTTCTTTCTTTCTTTCTCTTCTTTCTTTCTTTTTCTTTCTTTCTCTCTTTCTTCTTTCTTTCTTTCTTTCTTTCTTTCTTCTTTCTTTCTTTTCTTTCTTCTTTTGAATCATACCCAACTGTGCTGTTGGCTCTGCTCAGGGATCACTACCATATGAGGTGATGGAGATCCAAATCAGGTCTGATACATTCAAGACAAGTTTCCTACCTCCTGTACTATCTCTCTGGCCCCAATTCTTATTTTTAAATAAAGTCACAAATAAATAAAGGCAATCAGCAACCTTTTCAGTTTTAAATTTTAAAGTAGTGAAATGGATGTCTAGAGAGCTTTTGAGTTAAAGCTTTTGGCTTAACAGTGGTTAGGGGTCTATTTACAGTTTTGTGTTTGTGGGAATTGCTCCCTGAAATGTTTATCAAACCTTGTAGTGCTGGGGATTTAATCCAGGACTCCCACATGAAAAGTACTCAGGCCCTGAGTCAACTATTTTTCTGGACCCTCTTTGGATGGGGTCAAGGGTTGGGCCATACCCAGCAGTGCTCATGACTTACTACTGGCTTTATGGGCAGGGATCATTCCTGGCAGTTCTGGGGAACCATAGGGAGGTCTAGGAAGCAAACTGGTGTTGAATATGTGCAAAATAAATGCCTACACACCTGTACGTACTATCTTTCTCCTTCCTCCATATTTGGGTTCCCCATATTTGCGTTGTTAAAAATTATTTTTGATCCTAGGAACACAAAAACACAACATTCATCGTGACTTTATTTACAATATCCAGAATCTAGGAACAACCCAACAACGATGAGTGGCCAAAGAAGCTTTAGTACAGCTATACAATGGAATATTATGCAGCTGTTAGGAAAGAAAAAGTCATGAAATTTGCCTATACCTGGAATGAACACGGAGACTATTATGCTGAGTGAAATGAGTCAGAGGGAGAGGGATAGACATAGAATAGTTTCTCTCATCTGCGGGATATAAGAAAAATAAAAGACAGAATGGCAGTAAAATCCAGAGACAATAGAGATGAGGGTTGGGAGGACTAGCCCATGACATGACGCTTGTCACAAGGAGCAATGTGTACAGTTAGGGCACTAACCAAAATGACAACTACTAGGACAATAACAGTGAGAGACAGAGGCAGAATGCCTATCTAAGAGATAGGCAAAGGGTTGGGGTGGGGGAGGGAATTGGGGACATTGGTGGTGAGAAAATCACACTGGTGAAGGGTGGTATACATTCTATGACTGTACCCCAATTATAAACCTTTCTGAAGCCACAGTGCTTAAATATATAAATTATGAAAAAAAATATATACACATATATATTTGGTTTTTGATGCTCAGGGGTTACTCCTGGCTAAGCACTCAGAAATTGCCCCTGGCTTGGGGGGACCATATGGGATGCTGGGGAATCGAACCACGGTCCTTCCTTGGCTAGCACTTGCAAGGCAGACACCTTACCTCTAATGCCACCTCACTGGCCCAGAAAAAAATATTTTTGAGACAGTACATAATAAGTGTAAAAACTGTTGCCTGGACATGATGTGATCTCAGATCAGGAGGTTAGCTGTTAAACTTGATTCTGCTTCCACCAGAATAGGCAGCTGAAGCGTCATTCAGGAAGGAAAGGTCTGGAAAGATCTATTTCTCTGGGTCTAGCAGACCCTCATTAACACTTAACAAGCACACCCCTTATTATCTCTGATCTGGCAAAACAGATAAACAGGTTTCTTAAAATGAGTGTAAATGTGAGTCAATGGACACTGAATAAGACTGAAAGAGACTAAAGAGACTTGATTTTATAATACCAGTTAGAAAACCCAGGCGCCCTATTTTCCACACTGAAGAGTGGGAGTATGTTTCCTATAGTTTTGCTCTTCAGACTGGTTCGTGACCAGCAGTATCAGCATCTTCTGTAACTTGTTAAAGATGCCAAGTCATGATTCCAACCCTTGGCCCAGGAAATCAGAATATATATATTTTAACAAGTTCCCCAGATAATTTGTATACACATTACAGTTTTGCTGTTGTCATCATTATTTGAAGAAGCTATATAGCCAGTGGATGTGGGGGCACAGCAGGGCGGTAGTGCTGGGGACAGAACCCCAGGGCCTCACACAGGCAAGGTACATGCTCTATTTACCATTGGTGATACATTCTCAGTTTTCACATTAAGGTTTTAAAGCACAGCTTTGAGATTAAAAGCATTTTTTTTAATTTAGACTACAATTCAAAACGAATTCTCATTTTCAGAATGATTGGCATGTTATTTGGAATTACTCTTCTACCAGAACAAATGAAAATATGAGTCAGATGTATCTTTATAAGAGCATTAAAAACATTTCAAGACAGCAAGAAGCCCACCCACACACTAAAAAGTGAAGGGGTTGTTCATTCAGAGAGGCAAGTTTAAATGGAAGATGTATTCACTCCAAGGTCATTTTGCTAAACTGAGAAAACTAGAAGCCAGTTGAACAGATTCTCAAGGTAGATTTTCTTTTTCCTTGAAAAAAGACAAGTCACAAAACTCTCAAACTTTGAACTTGATCATGTTCCTAGAAGACTGGAAAAAAAAAAGGCAAATCATCCTTGTGAAAGATGTGTTTTCATGGACAGAAAATTATTTCCACAGGTAAAAAATGTTAAGAGTTCAGAGTTGCAGGATGAGACCACATAGCTGGAATAAAGATTAATACTTTAATCTGTCTGCTAAAATGCCCCCACACTGGCCAGCCAGGGCCATCTTCAGAAGAAGATGAACCCAGCCCAAGGTCATAAAAATTATATAGGGAAGGGATATAAGGAGGTCCTAGCTTTCTGATGATCTTTAAAATGATTGGCTATTGTTTAGGAGTACCTTCCTACTGCTGCTCCCTTGTGTCTTTTCCCAACAGGCTACCTGGTATAGCCAGGTAGCTTGGGGCGGTGTTAATGGAAACAGGCTTGTGGAAACCTAGCATGTGGCTTACACCATGTGGTCCTTACAAAATAGTGTCTCTCCCTGCTCAGAACCTGAGAAGAAACCTGCCATGTTGCCTTTACAAAATGGCGTCCCTCCTTGTTCAGAACCCAGGTCCAAACATTGTGAAGGCCAGAACAATTTTAGATAATAAGCCATACTCCCAAGGAAAGCAGGCTTTGTTAGCTAGATCCTGGTTATAATAGGAGGACTATATTTAACCAAAAGTTAGCTTCAAAAGTGGTTTTAGGGAGTTGGTTTCTATCAAAAGTCATATGGCCAATTCAAATCAATAAAGTGGTAGAAAACAACAAATAATCGAGATGAAAACTGAAAAAAAAAAACTGTCCTTAGCTGAAGGAAATATTAGTGAATTTAATGAAGAAAATTTCATAGGGTAATCTGTGGAGACAGAAGGGAAAATATAGATTGAAATAGTGAAAGTATTCGATACCTACAGAGAAAAATAAGATTATCTTGCATAGGTAATATTTGAAATGAGTTATTTAGAACTTTCTGCAGTGGAAGACCCATCTTTAATTTAAAAATCACTATGAATCCATTACTATGTAAACAAAACAAAATCTCTCCTTAGCTATATATTGTAAAATGTCCAAAAACCACCAGGGCTCATTCCATCATTGGAAGAGCAACTAGAGGGAGGTCTCTGAGGCAGCTGGAAGAAGTAAGGATGTGGTGGGGGATGACTTCTTAAAGCCATTAAAGCTAGAAAATGATGTATCAAATTCAATGCTTTGAGAGAAAAAAAGGTCCACTTCAACTCCTACAGTCAACAGAAATATCTTTCCTATTATCAAGAATAAATGGGTTTGAAACCATAGACTATCAGATAGGGCAAGTGCCTTTCATGAGGCCCACATACATTTGATCCCCAGCACCCCATAATGGACCCTTAAGCTCACCAGGAGTGATCTCTGAGCACAGAGTCAGAGGTAAGAATTGAGAACTGCCAGGCCTGTCAAAAAATAAAATATAAAAGAAATAAATAAAATATAAACACCAAAACATTTTTAAACCTTATTTAAGCACTGTTTATTTGTTAAGTTTTAGTCTAACAATGCACACTATTCTTCACCAAAACACCCTTTCTGTCAACCATTTCCTTCTCTCCCCACCCCTGCCTTGCTCTAGGGCAGACAAATTGCTTCTCTTTCTCTCTCCCCCCCCTTCTTGACACTGTGGTTTGCACTATTGTTAATGGAGTGGTGTCTTGCCTGCAAAACAACAAAACATTTATGATAGAAAATACGAGTAATGTACAATAATAAACAGAATACTACAATGAATTTCCTGCAGTCATTCATCTTAATATATAATGATATAGCTACCTGTCTTTCTTCTTCTCTAGTATATTATATTAAATTAATAATTCAGGGGCCGGAGAGATAGCATGAAGGTAAGGTGTTAGTCTTGCATGCAGAAGGATGGTGGTTTGAATCCTGGCATCCTATATGGTTCCCTGAGCCTGCCAGGAGTGATTTCTGAACATAGAGCCAGGAGTAACTCCTGAGCATTGCCGGTTGTGACCCAAAACCAAAAAATAAAATTAATAATTCAATTAATAAAATTTCTTCAAGAGTATTTTTACACAAATCCCAGTCATCTCATCAAAAGTATTTTAGTGTCTGTCTTTATATAGGTCTATAATGCCATTATTACAAAAATAGTATATTTGAGTAGTAATAGATTGGAAATTATGTTAAAAAGGATTAAATAATTTGGTTGAACACAGAGTGTGAGAATAAATAAAAGTCAAAATCCTTTTTTATGTTATTTACATCTAAAATATTCCAGGGATAGTAGGGCATTTGCCTTGCACCCATGACTGACCTGGGTTGGATCCCTGGCATGCCATATGATCCCCCACTCTACCAAGAGCAATTTCTGAGGGCAGAGCCAGGAATAACCCCAGAGCCCTGCTGGGTGTGTCACAAAAATTAAAAAACAAACAAAAAATTTGAGTTTAGAAAAGTTGAAGGTAAATATGGGGAAAGATATATTATGTAAATATTAACCAGAAGAGAAGTTGTACAGATAACAAAAGACAAAGAACCTTTACATGACCAGCAGAAAGTTGGGCAAAGTTCTCACACCAACAGCTCAGACACATTTCTCATATCATTGATCTCCTCACAGGGAGGGGAACATCTCACCTGCTGCTTACAATGAGGCCTGGGGGTTCATGAAGTTCCCCAACTGCAGAGACAGAACTTGAGGTGAAGGCCTCAGCAGTAAGAGCAGTGCTCTCTTGCTCCCCAATGCCCACCCTCGCCCACCTACAAGGAGGAGGCCTGGGATATGCAGGAAGAAGAGGGAGACTTGAAATCTATTGAGAAAGTGAACCCCGGTCCATTTCAGGCAAAACTTGGGGGTCATTGATAGGTAGTAAAAGCAAGACAGGGAGGGACCAGGATCTCTTAACAAATGATCTCTGGAAGAAAAGAAAAAACAGAGAGATGGTCTGTACTCCTTGAGTTCTATTGACTGGGGGAGAGGACACTTTTTTTTTTTTTTCCTAGCTGGGGCCTCCAAGGAGTGTAACTGGGCTCTAGGGCCCTGAGTCACCAGGAATGAAAGAAGGTGCAAGGTCATTTCTGGACACTTCATTCCAGGAAACTTCAACAAATGCAGCCCCTGTCGACTCTTACTCTGTTTATTCCTGCTGACAATGAAAAAGAGTTTTACAAAGCAGAATCGGCTGTGGGAAGGGGAGAGAAGATTCAGAATGTGTGATTCATGCAGACCTGTCCAGACCCATCTGGGAGGAAAGTGGTGTCGTTCCCAGCTAATCCTTGGCGGCGTCTTCCCAGGAATCATTAGAGCTGCCAACCTCCTCTATGCAGCCTGGATGGAGCCCAGCTGCTTCAGCTCCAGGCTCCTGAGCTGAAATTTAGCTCCTACACACACACACACACACACACACACACACACACACACACACACACACACACACACACGCTTCTGTCATTCTAGTTTGATCACCACATCAATCAGAAGTAGAGAGTGGTCAGTGAAGGAGGACCTGGGCCATCCTGGCCTGGAGCAATGGAAAGAAACATTGTCTGGCATGTCCAGGAAGGCAGGAGGTGGTCCGACAACAGTCTCACTATTCCAAGTGAGGCAGGCATATGCATAGATCACATTTATTGCAATTTTTTCCTCAAGAGCCAAATGCTGTAAAGTCTCTCTCATGTGGGAGCTGAGATGAGGTCAGTCAATTTCACTGTCTGATGGGCAGCTGGTGCAGTCAAAGCATAAGTTTTGGAGTGAAGGGGACAAGATTTTTGGCATGGATTTGATGTTTCCACCCTCTGAACTTCAGACTTCTCATCTGTAAAATGGGGACATCACCTCTCATTCAGTATATCCAATATGAGGATTAAATGAAATAGTAATACCTAACAGGCAGGATGGCAGTGCCTACTCACTAATGGACAACTCTTTTTTTGTTTTTGTTTTTGCTTTTTGGGCCATACTCGGTGACGCTCAGGGGTTACTCTTGGTTATGCGCTCAGAAATTGCTCCTGGCTCGGGGAACCACATGGGAGGCTGGGGATCAAATCCAGGTCTGTCCTGGGTCAGCCATGTGCAAGGCAAACACCCTACCACTATGCTATCACTCCAAACCCTATTGGAGAACAATTAACTTTTTTTTTTGGTTTTTGAGCCACACCTGATGGTGCTCAGGGCTTAGGGGACATACTGAAACTGAGTTGAATATTGAACTGGGGATTGAACGTGGGTTGGCAGCTTTCAAGGCAAATGCCCTACTGGCCTCAGAACTCTTAATTTTTATCTTCCCAATTTCTTGTCTTCAAATGATCAACACTCATCTAGATCCCAAGGACAAAGGATGGAGGCAAGGGCTGAAGAGATGGTATAGAGAATAAGGCCTATGCATGGAATAGACCCAATTTTGAATCTCTGATGCCACATATGATATCCCTACTCCTGTCAATCTAAACCAAAAGTAAAGAAAAATAAACAACAACAATGAAAAAAAATGGGAACAAGAACAGAGACAGGGTTGCAGGGCCTGGCCTTCGACACTAATATACTGCTTTCTCTCATTTTTCCTACAACAGCCGTCACCTTACCCTGCCCTCAACCTTGGTCACCCTCTCCAACTTAGACTCTGTGTTTCAGCTCAAAAGGAGGGAGGGACAGAGAGGCAGTTAGAGGGGTCAATTCAGGGATGGGAACTCCTGGAGGGAGGGCAGAGAAACTGTAAGACCTCTACAGGGAGCCAAGTCTGATCAATAAAGATGATGACAGGAGGGGCTACTAGTTTTTGGCAATGTCCCAGGAGGTCATAGGGCAGTGTTGACTTTTCAAAGTATAGGGTTTTGACATCCAAGGAAACACTGTAAATAGTCATTTCCAACCATATTTTCTATTTGTCCTCTCCATGAACAAAATCCCATAAGTCATTTCAGCTGGGGGATTGCACACTGGTAACTTAAAAGAGGGACTTGGACTTGTATGGAAATATTTCACAGAGAAACCTGAATTTATGGAATCAGGCATTCTGATTCCTCCAGGCAGCAGGTGCTCAGGTTCATGTCTTTTCTCCACAGTCCTCACCATTCCTGACCTTTTCCCTTGCTCACCTGCTCTGTAGATATTTGTGCTGCAAACTTTGCTTTAGATATTTTCTAGTCACTCAAGAAAGTAAGATAGATGATTAGAGGGGCTGGAATGGTAGTACAGCAGTAGGGCATTTGCCCCGCAATGGCCAACCCAGGTTTGATGACTGGTTTCCCATATGATCCCTTGAGCACTGTCAGAATGACTTCTGAATGCAGAATCAGAAATAACTCCTGGGCACCATCATGTGTGCCCCTTAACCCCAAAAATGTGGCTGGAGCAATAGTACAGCTAGTAGGACATTTGCCTTGTATGCAGCCAATCCAGGTTCAATTCCTGGCATCCCATATGGTCCCTCAAGTCTGCCAGGAGTGACTTCTGAGCACAGAGCCATGAATAATCCCTGGGTACCTCTGGGTGTAGCCCAAACAAACAAATAAACAAAAACTAAAAGGAAAAGGAAAAGACTATTAAAAGCCGAAAGAAAGGACGCTTTTTCTTCTTTTCCCTGTCCTTTGTTTTAGCTATGACCAGAGTCAAAAAACACCTGATTAAAAAAAAAAAAAAACCTGATTATGGAGATGATGTTGAGTATGTTGGGTAGTGGTAAGGCTAGAACTCATGATCTCATGGTTAGGTTCTCTACCACTAAGCCTCTAGGTCCTTAGGTCTAGAAGAACTCTATTTTTCTTCTTGTTGTTGTTGTTGTTTGTTTGTTTTGCTTTTTGATTTTGGCCCACTCCAACCCAGGAGATCATATGGTGCCAGGAACAAACCTAGGTCTCCTATATGCAAAACATGTGTTCTTGCCCTTTGATCTCTCTAGCCCTAGAAGGACTCTCAAAGGTAAGTTTGTTCCATGTGTTTCAAGCTTTGTTGGCAGTGTGTTTGGCTTGTACTCAGAGTGATCAGTGGCCATTCCTGGTTTCCTGCTCAGAAGTCACTCCTGATGAGTCTCACAGAACCACATATGGTGCTGGGCATTGAACTAGCGTTTGCTATGGATAAGGCAAGTACCCTTCTTGCTTTCCTATCTCTCTGGCCCTCTGCTGTCCTTTGAGTTCAAGTTGCAATCCCAACTGAGAAATTATGACAGACCCAGGAATCACTTGCATGATGGTGTCTGGGACCTGTTTCTCCTCTTCCCTCCATCTGCTTCCCCCTTCACTTTTTTTTTTTTGTTTTTTTTTTTTTGTTTGTTTGTTTTTGGGCCACACCTGGTTGTGCTCAGGGGTTACTCCTGACTCTCTGCTCAGAAATCGCTCCTGGGGGGCCGGGCGGTGGCGCTAAAGGTAAGGTGCTTGCCTTGCCGGAGCTAGCCTTGGACGGACCGCGGTTCCATCCCCCCAGTGTCCCATATGGTCCCCCAAGCCAGGAGCAACTTCTGAGCACATAGCCAGAAGTAACCCCTGAGCGTTACCGGGTTTGGCCCAAAAACCAAAAAAAAAAAGAAATCGCTCCTGGCAGGCACGGGGGACCATATGGGATGCTGGGATTTGAACTATCATTGGTCCTGGGTCAGCCACTTGCAAGGCAAGGCCCTATCGCTGTGCTATCTCTCTGGAAGTTCTGGGACAACTTCCTTTCACTCTCCGAGCTCTTGTCACATACTGTTTTAGTCTCTGACCATGACTGGAAAGGCCTCTGGCACTGACTCCTTGATACTAGGGCCTGTTCTCTCTGTTGTTTCTGCCGTGCTTGATCAGTAGGACAGTGTACTAGGTGCTGTGTAGTTCTGTAGGGTGGGAAGGAGAGAAGGACTGACTGTCAGGAAGATTCCAGCTGTGCTTCCCAGCCTTTTACACCTGTACAGCAGCATGGCTCAACTCTGTCCTCAACACCTGAAGGACTCCTTCCTTTCAGAAATTCCCTCCAGTGGAGAGGTTTATTTTTTGTTTATTTCATTTTTTTTACCACACTCAGTTGTGTTCAGGGCTTACTCCTGACTCTATGATCAGGGTTTACTCCTGGTGAGGGTCAGAGGATCAAATCAGTGCTTGCTATTGAGCCCAGGTCAAGTGCATGCAACATATATGCCCTACCCACTATCTTAGACCGAGAAATTCTTCCAAGTGGGTGGATCTAGGGGTCTTGAGCCACACACACCTACAGTTGAGGTGCCCCTCACCCAGTGCAGAAGTGATGGGTGGGGAGGGGGGCATCCAGACTTTGTGACTGGCAGGGTTGCCACCCTTAACTACCCCCACAGAGAGGAGCAGGCATGGGGAAGGGAGGTGGCCAAGAGGCTGGGCGGGTTCTGCCACACTCACCCCAAATAACCTCTTTCTCTGCTTCAGTTTCCTCATCCGATCAAAGGAGTCCAAGAGAGAAAACTCTGGAATCCTGCAGATTCCTTCTAGCTCAAACCCCCTCTGAAGTCCTGCCTCCTGAAAGAGCTCTGGGGTCCCAGGAAAAAAATATAATGGTTTCACAAAGAACCCGCAGCACTCCCAACCCAACTATGCAGTGCCAAGCCTCCAAAGGGCTGTGGCTGGCTCCACCTATTTCGGGCTCATGAGTTCATCCCAGTCCCTGTGCCAGTCCCTGTGGTTTTGCCTCTTTCCATCCCAGTGGGGATGACAAAAAGACTAAAAATACTGAGTTCCCACAGCCCCACCACATGGCCCAGCACGGTGAAACCAGCACGGTGCTTCCTTCCAGGCATTTCTCAGAGGAGGGTTGGGGTCAGGCTTTTAGCCAGTGACCCTCAATGGGACCAGTGGGGAGATGGTCCTGTCATTACCCACCATCCCGCTGGAAGATCTGGCACATAGGAACTTCTATCCCTCAGTATCCTGATCTGGACTAAAGGGACAATTGCTCCTGATTTATAATACTGTTGTGTGGAATGAGAGTGTCTGAGTGAAGACAGAAGGAGGGTGTTCCCTATGTCTGTACCCTCTGGAAATACTGGGGTTATCTTGCTGCTTCTCTCTCAGACTTGAGCCTGGCCCACAATGGGATTGTGTGCCTGTCAGCCCTTTCCCAGGAACCTGCTCTCAGAGCTGTGTGCAGAAGGTACTGTATCTGCTTACCTCTGCCCCTGTCACTGGGAGGAACCCAGCTGGCCCCTCTTCTGAGGGTATTCTGCAAAAATCGGACCGCTTCCTGGATCCTCTTTCTCACTGCTCTTCTGATGGTGTGAATGGGTCGTGGTGTTTTTTTGTTTTTTTTTTTCTGACATTTTTATTTTATTTATTTATTTTGGGGGGGATTGGGCCACACCCAGTAACGAACGCTCAGGGGTTACTACTGGCTCTGAGCTCCAGAAATCACTCCTGGCTTGGGGGACCATATGGGACACTGGAGGATTGGAACTTTGATCTGTCCTAGGTACTAGCCGCGTGTAAGGCAAATGCCCTACAGTTGCACCACCGCTCCAGCCCCGTTTCTGACATTTTACAATGATATAGTTAAGTAAAGATTTTGTTTTGTTTACATGGTAAAAGATTCACTGTGATTCTTATATTTGAAAATAGGTCTTTCATTCCAGAAGGTTCTAAATAACTCTCATCGCAAATAACACCTCTGCAACATTACCTTATTCTTCTCTGTAGGTATCCAATGTTCTTACCATTTCAGCCTAAATTTTCCTTTCTGTCTCCACAGGTTTTCCCATGAAATTTTCCTTCATTAAATTCACTAATGTTCCCTTCAGCTAGGTACAGGAGATGGACTGAAAGGCCCCAGGAGGGTTAGCCCATAGCAAAAAGCTAGTGTGGTAGAGCTGGGGGCCCGCAAACTTTCCAGGGTTTCAGTGATTTCAGCCTCATGTCTCATTTTTTGTCTTCTGCACAGAGTCCTTAAAAAACCCTGCCTTTGGGGCCAGAGAGATGACACAATGGTTCCATGCACACTGCCCAGTCAATGCCCAGCTCTGTGTGGTCGCCCTAAAACCACCAGGAGCAGCCCCACAAGCACAGAGCCAGAAGTAGGCCCTGAGCACAGTGGGGTATGACCCCCCAAACCAAACAACTACACAACAAAGGAAACAACAGGCTTCTGTTGTATAGTGTTGGAAGTTGGAAGATAGGAGTTTCAAAATATGAATATGATATGATATATTCACACATGTATGTAACTATTATGTTATTTATGGCTTAAAGATAGTATTTTATCTATTTGTTATTTTGGTTTTTGAGCTACACCCCTCAGGGATCATATGTGGTGGTGAGAGATTTAATCTTATTTGGCTATGTGTAAAGCAAGCACATTGCATGCAGTCTATTATCTATGACCCCTGAAGATAGTCCTTAAAGGATAGGCTCCTTCTCTCGATTTTGTTTTGTTTTGTTTTTGGGTCACATCCGGTCATGCTCAGGAGTTACTACCTGGCTCTGGGCTCAGAAATCACTCCTGGCAAGGCTCGGGGGTCCATATGAGATGCTGGGGTCAAACCCGAATGGTCACATGGCAAGGCAAATGCCCTACTGCTGTGCTACCTCTCCAGCACTCCTCTCAGTTTGAGATCAACTTTACTCTGTTTTTCCAACCTGACCAGTGCTTTGGTGACCATATGTGGTTCTGTATATTAAATCTGTTGTGCCCTCATACGAGGCAAAAAGCCTTAACCTCTGTACTGTCTTTTTGGTCCCTCAATGCTTCTGGTTTCATGAAAATTCTGAGGTATATCATTAGTTCTCAATTTTCTTCACTGTGGGTTGAGATGTTTGTTTTTCATCTATCATAGATTATCAAGTAGATTCAACTTAAGTTTTAACTCTGTTTTTGAAGTCGTTTGCCATAAAAAGTTAAATTTTGATGATTTTTAGTTTGGATGCCAAAATATAAGCAGAATGATTCCTGAGCACAGAACCAGAACTCTGCTGGATATGTTCCATGCCCCATTCCCCAAAAGTAAATAAAATAAAGTAAAACAAAAAAACAAAGAGTGCTTTCTCTTACCCAGCAGTGCTCAAGACTTACTCCTTGCTCTGTACCCAGGGTTTACTTTTGGCAGGGCTCTTTGGTGAACCCTCTTCCCCAACTGCCACAAGAAACCTGACCTCCTCCTCTTTCTAGCTCTTTCTAAAAGTACTTCCTCCTAGCCACAAGCCTCTGCTGGACCTTGCCCTGGACCACACCCTGGGTGACTAATCTCTACTTGCTTTTTCTTAACCGCCTGCCAGTTCTCTACACCCCAATATAGGAGTCGGTTCTCCCATCTCGAGCTGCTGGTGTTGGACTGTTAGCTCTTGCTGGGCTCCACCCAGTCAAGGCTCTCTTTTTCGTTTTTTGCTCGCTGATCCTCAGGATTAAGGACTTGGGCAGGTGCTCAAGCAATTCAGTCAAATTTGAATATTTGTTTTATGAAACAGGTTTTATTTGAAATGCCTTGTATTAGTCAACAGTTTGGGAAGAGAAACGGCTCCTGAGAAACCTGTGATCCTTTGGACTGGAGAGATAGCACAGTGGGTAGGGCATTTGCTTGCATGGGCTGACCGGTTTCAATTCCTGGCATCCCATGAGTCCTTCCAGGAATGATTCCCCAGTGCAGAGCCAGGAGGAACCCCTAAAACAAAAAGAAACATCTATCTTTCTATGTGGACCTGAGGTAGGAGGGCCATGGGTTGGGTGGCCCAAAGTGCTTTTTGGGGATCATGGAGTCAGAAACATGGAGCCACCAAAAACCACACAAACCACAGAAGCCACAGAGCCCATGAGTCCAACAATCGATTGTCCAGATGTCCAGAGCTTTGGTTAGCTGAACTGAACGTAACCTCCCCACCCCTGTTTGCTCTGCTGCCTATTCAGGCCCCCAAGACCTCTATTTTCCAATTCCCTTATTTCTAATGCTGGACACATGACCCTTCTTGGCAAGTCATGTCCACAGTTCAGAAAGAAGAGGAAGAAAGAATATTTTTTGAAAATGCTGCTGCTGTTATTCCCTGAGGCATTGCAGCAAGTATCTGTGGAGCAGATCAGGGAAGTCTGAATCTTTCCTAACCCTCAATTCTGCCCTTTGTCTGTCCACTGCACATGAAGCCCTTCATAAAGAAACAACAGCAATCACCAACGGAGCCACCATGGGTAGACTTCTGTGTACACTTGCTGTGACATAGAGCCCTCTCACTCATCTGTGTTTCCTTACTTAGGTTTACTGAGCCCCTCTTGGCTCTTGGCATGTTCCAAGGAAGCCACAGATGAAAATCACATCAATAGGGGGATTGGCTTGAGACTAGGGAGTTTATGGGTCAGACAAAATGGGAAGGAGTGTAGGAAGTGAACAGGCCTGAAAGTGGTACGAGTTGGTAAATGGTTGAGAAAACACTGGGGTAGATGAGAAATGGTGACCTAACTTATGGGTCAAACCTCTTGCCTAAGGTTCGTCCTTCCGGATGCCACATTCCTGTTCCTGTGGACCAAAGAGGGCAGAGATTACCGGAGAAATAGTGAGATGCCTGGTTTTCCTTCACATGTAGTCTTGGCTCAGATCTCAGCTCACCCTAGTGAGCACTCTCTAGAAACTGCATGGCACTGTGAGTTATGAGGACCACTCCTTCCCCTCCTCTGCTCTCTGACCTCACCAGGCTAAGATCTGTCTCATGCTTCAGTCTTCCCACCACCCCCCATCTCCCACCCTGTGTCCTCACTGGTGTTGCCTTGAGAAATCTCACAGTGTCTTCTTTGGGGAAAATCAGAATGAACACATCAATGTCTGTTCTAGCCTTCCATCACCTCCAAACTTCAATGTGCTTCCAGGATGTACTGTATCCCTGCTTTCTTGTAGTTAGTTGTAGCCTTGTGCTAGGATTTGGTCTTTTGATGCTCAATTGCAGGGGTTCTGAGGAACATCTAGCTTACTTGAAGGGAAGTCCTCCAGGCACCCGGGAAAAAAAAGGACCGTGAAGAACAGAAGGAATCTGAGGTGTTGCAGAGTAGAGACATGCCTGCTAGGACTTTTTCCCATCCTATGTAAGAAATTTCTTTATGTGTCATTGACTGTCTAGATTTAAACAGGACCTTTTTTCCCTTCTCCTCAAAATATAGTTCCTCTCTTTCAAAAATACTGTTATTGTTATTATCTTATTTGAGGTACCAGGGCTTAGAATACTGTTCATGGTAGGGTTTCAAGCATGCAATGTTCCAACATCACATCCACTACCAATGTCCATTTCTCTCCACCATTGTCTCAAGGTCCCCCTGCCATAACCCACTTCAGTCAGCCCCTTCACTCACCCCTCGACTCCTACCCTTGGTTAGTTTAGTTCTATGCAAGAAGTTCTCCTATTCTGTTGTCTTTGGTCACTTGTTACCCCTTACTATATTTCTATTACATGTTTGAGACTTTATTCTGTATCTGTTTGTTCCTTCTGACTGACTTCACTCAGCATCAACTTTCTAGACTTGAAAAGCAGCTGCCAGGTGTGGCCCCCCTCCAAAAAAACAAATGAGAAGCCTAAAATTACAAGGAAGTATGCTTTCAGATTAAAAAAATTAACAGCAAAATAAACATGGTATTATCTATGAAATGTCAAAAAAAAAGCATATTTTGCTACTGAAATTTTAAGACCATTCACCTCAGTAGTATTTTTATTATAGTGAATAGTTGGAAATAACTGGCAGGAGAAATGATGAGGGATGGGTTGGGAAAAAATCAAGACACCTTCTTTTAGTGGGTTAATTAGGAATTAGCCTAAGTGTTAACATGGTATAAATATGCATAGACACACAGAAACACATTCACAGAGACACACACACAAAGACACAGACACTCTTACACATGAACATTCATACATATACTTACAGTAACAACCACACAGAGACACATTCACAAAGACACACACACACACACAACAGAGACACACTAATCCAAAGACATATTCACTAAGAAGAGGCATTTCACACAGATGCACACACACAAACACATATATACACACACACAAATTTACAGGGTTAGACATATTTAATGGGTGTGGCTCTCCAGGACTTAGAGAACTAGAACCCTTTCCCTCATCTCCAGTTCACAGTTTCTCATGGGGAACCCAGGAGTTCTGACTCCACCTTCCGAGTGATTTGCCCATAGCCTGCTCACACCTGTTTTGATGTTTTAAAGCAAAAGGTATTAAGCCTGGGGTGAAATGATGTCTTTTCCACTTAAGAATTGTGTGATCAGGGGCCGGAGAGATAGCATGGAGGTAAGGTATTTGCCTTGCGTGCAGAAGGTCGGTGGTTCAAATCCCGGCATCCCATATGGTCCCCTGAACCCGCCAGGAGCGATTTCTGAGCACAGAGCCAGGATAACCCCTGAGTGCTGCTGGGTGTGACCCCCCAAAAAACAAACAAAACAAAAAAAAAAGAAAAAGGAATTATGTGATCTGGAGGGTGTTATGGACAGGGAAATCAAATAAAATGTAGCGTATCTAGCTAGATTTGAATTGCCCAGAAGGGTTTATCATTTATTTGTTGTTATTGTTATTGTTGTTGTTGTTGTTATTTTTTCTAAATTATTGAATCCATTGTGATTTACAAAGTCCCTTCATAGTTGGGTTTCAGACATACAAATCGAATCAGGGCCAATCCCACCACTAGTATCAACCTTCCCTCTACCAAGTTCTTAGAGTGTATCCCAACCTTTGCCCCCCACCCCCCAGCCTGTCAGTATACACAGGCCCATTTAAGATTAGATTGTTAGAGTTTGTGTATCATTTTCATTTGCACCCAATGAAACAGTCACTAGCTGGGCTAGACACCCAATTCCCTGTGTTGGAAAATCTTAACTGAAAGAAGGTTCTGGGCAGTGGTAGTAGTGTTCTTGCTCAAGACACACACACACACACACACACCACACACACACACACACACACACACAGAGAGAGAGAGAGAGAGAGAGAGAGAAGAGAGAGAGAGACGAGAGAGAGAGAGAGAGAGAGAGAGAGAGAAGAGAGAGAGAGCAATAGAACAGAAACTAAGATGATTGCTTTGCAGCTCAGCTGACCCCTGGGTTCAATCCCTGGCATCCTAGCTGGTCTCCCAAGCCTCTCCAGAGCAGGAGTAAACCCTGAAGAATTGACATGGCATGCCACCCTAAAGCAAAATAAAAATAAAAAGATCATGAAAGCTTTTGTCTAGTGAGGCAAGGGGAGAGAGAAACTTATTTTACAAACCTCAGATAGGCTCCTTACCCAGAGCAGCCTTTGTACTCTTTAATCTTTAGAGTTTATGATGGAATGCTTGAGGCCCGCCTTTCAAATTCTTCACTATGAAACACACCTCAGGTCCCAGATGAATGTCTCTGGAGGAAGGGTCTTTTGAGAGGTCGTTTAGAGGGTAGAGGCCCAAGAGGGAGTAACGGAAAGAGCATGCTGACTGTCAGTCCTGAGATACTCTGAGCAGGAGGAAAGGATAACTGTACGAGCCCCAACCGAGGTGGAAAGTCAGTCTCCAGAGTGCGAGCACTCTCTTTCCGCTCAGTTTGTTTGTTCAAGCTGCTAAAGGTGGTAAGTGTCAACCCCAGGGGGTAAGTGTTGAAATGCCCCTGGAGGGCATTCACAAAGGAATTCATTTATAAAGGGCTGAAAGGGTTAGAAGAACCAAAGGGAAATGTGATGGGGGGTGTTGAAGGAGAAGAAAAGAAACCTGGTTGCTGTCATCACAAGACTGTCACTCCCCGGTGCCCTTGAGGGCACACAGGCTAGCAAATGAGTAATCTTGAACTTTCAGTAGCCAGGACTGCAAGAAATAGATTCCTGTCTTTGGCATTTAGGCTGCTTCCTTCATTTGTTTATTTTTCATTGTGGTGTCAAGGATAGAATTCAGAACCTCACTTATGCAAGGCAAGTGCTCCACTGCTGAGCCACATATTTGGTTTAGATAGCTGGGATTTTTTCTATGTTGGCCTGGTAAACGCAGTTTTAAATCACTGAAGCAGATGAAAGATGCCATGGGGGGGGGGGGGGCTGGAGAGATAGCACAGCGGTGTTTGCCTTGCAAGCCGTAGCCGATCAAGGACATAAGGTGGTATGGTTCCGAATCCCAGTGTCCCATATGATCCCCCATACCTGCCAGGAGCTATTTCTGAGCAGTATAGCCAGGAGTAACCCCTGAGAACCGCAGGGTGTGGCCCCAAAAACCGAAAACAAAAACAAAAGAAAGGATGCCACGGGACTGTAGTGGCAAAGTAGCATGTGATAGAACATGATTTCCGCTACAGGCCAGGTATCATAGCAGTGAATGCATGTCAAGAAAGAAAATATATCCCTTGTGATATATGTTGTATTCTTATATTATATGTATGATAGTACAGTAGGAAGGGTTTGCCTTGCATGCAGTTGACCTGGGTTCAATTTTCAGAATTCCATATGATAACCTGAGCACCTCCAGGAGTAATTCCTAAGTGTGGAGCCAGGAGTAACCCCTGAGCATCACTGGGTGTGACCCCAAAACCAACCAACCAACCAATAAATAAATGGTTAATGGCTGTGTTCCAATAAAACTTTATTTATAAAAACCAGGTAGGGTTGCAAGTTTTTGACTGTGAAGTCTGCTGCCTGGCCCTCTTGCTGGTCACTATTGGGAGATTTGATCCTAACTCCCCAGCCTTGGGCTGCCTTTGCTCTGGCATCACCAGCACAGTTTTGTTTGGCAGAAAATCACACATAGAGCCTGCAGACCCCGGGCCTTCCTTCCCCAGAGAGCTCACAAAGGGCCTGGTCAAGGCTCCTTTTTACCCCAAAGCTGCCCTTTTTAACTACTTTGGGCAGGAAGTCGGTCCATGCCCGACTGACTGTCTTAGGTTGCCTCCCCATTTCCGCTCAAGCCATTGTCATGGCAACCTCTGCCGTACTTCCTCCCCAGCCCAGTGTGAAAGGAGTGTGCACACTGGAAAAGAAAGTCTCCGGGAAAGAATCAAGCGATTTCACTATCTTAGTGAAGATCATGGGCTCTGGAAACCACGGATGAAGATGAAAGACATTGGACAAGGGCCTCAGAAGATGCTTAAAGCAGAATCAAGGAGAACTTTTCACTGTGGTCACCATGATTGTCACCCTCTTCACATGCCTTTTCTCTGCTCATTCAACAGTTAGCAGCAACCCTGTGATGGGCACTGCTTGAGGCCAGAGGATTGAATGATAGAGGCGATATACATTGTCTCTACTTTCTCTCTCTCTCTCTCTCTCTCTCTCTCTCTCTCTCTCTCTCTCTCTCTCTCTCTCTCTCTCTCTCTCTCTTTGGTTTTTGGGTCACACCTGGCAGTGCTCAGGGGTTACTCCTGGCTCTATGCTCAGAAATCACTCCTGGCAGGCTCAGGGGACCATATGGGATGCTGGGATTCGAACCACCGACCTTGTGCATGCAAGGCAAACGCCTTACCTCCATGCTATCTCTCCAGCCCCCTCTACTTTGATCTTTGAGTTTATTAACATAGAGATGGGGAACCAAGAAATAAGAAAATTCAGATTATGACATGTGCAAGTATAGGGCAGACAATCAGTGCAATAGGTCAGTGCCCAAGAAGGAGTAGCTGAGAATCTGATGTTAGCAGAATCCTTGAATTCATGGATTTTGAGTTGTTGCCCCTATAGCGTGGCCCCAATCAACCTGTCGCCTCCACAATGGACACTCTGTTAATAACTTCTACTGCTATATCAGAACTACAGGGCCTACCTTTGGCTACAAAGCCTGAGGAGGCAAATGTCTCTGGGGTATAGGTGATCTGTCTAAGGTTGCAGGATCTTGATTCCCAGTAACATGGGTGTGCTTGAAACCAAGGTGCAGGCTTGGTCCTCTATCTCTGCCAGCTCATTACAAGATGGGTTTAAAATTAATAACATCTTGTCCCCTGGCTACTTATCTCTCAACTCACTTTGAAGACTGCAGGGTCATCCTCTGAGACATTGATCATCTTTGCTGGAAGCCTCTGGCTGAGTTTGTGCCCATTTGTTTGTGTGATGCTGAATCTGAATCTGAGACTTGGGGCTGACAGAAACAAGTTGGGGTTCAGAAACCAGTCTCCCTGTTTTTTGCACCAGCCCCAAGGACTGGAGGCCCCAGGAAAGTGACTCTCGGGAAGAGACAGTTCAATTAGAGCTGAGGACTGAGTGCCACATAGGCTGTGCATATAAGGCCTTTGTTCATTTTTTCATTTTAAATGAGATTGCTTGTGCAGATCTGTCCATGAAGTTTTAAGAAGCCTTACCCTGGAGCCAAGTTCTGCTTTGCTAATTGGATGGGGAGTAATTGTTTAAGCTCACAACCCATGTGCCTCCTCCAAATTGCATGTTTTACAAGAGCTGTTCTTGAAAACATATTAATTCAGATGTGGGGGAAAGCATTGCCTCAATGCAAGAGTTTTGAAAACACAGAAAAAGTTTACTGGGGCTGAGGGGTGGTTCTTCCAGGCTGTGGCAGTTGGTGACATGGTCTGGGTTTATAGGGGAGACATAGATATGTAGGGAGCAATTTCTCAAGTCATACAAGAAGATGGGTAATTGGGAGATGAAACATAGAAAAGAGAATCAGATTCAGACATTTGTTTCCCCTGGCCCAGGCCTGCTAACACCTGAGGCCCAATCCTTTAGGCTGGCTGAGTCTCACTTTCTTTGACTCTGAATGAGAGGGTGAGGTTTAGAAGCCCTGTGTGAGTTGTGCCATAGAGAGATTCCTCTCAGTGATATCATCTTGAGCTCCATTTGGTGAGGTTTGAGCCCAACAATTCTGGATACAGCTTTGCTCCTAAAGATCAAGAATTCCTAAAATGGTCCTCTTGTCACTGGAACTTCCCTACCCACAGACAGGGCACCACCATTATCTTGTAGGACGCCTCAAAGACATGCTGGTATTTATTGTGACTCTCGTGTTCCAGAAGAAAGGACTCAAGGTACCTTCTCTCTATTAGGCTCAGATTATGAGGTAAAAGGAGGGAATGGAGAGTCAGCCCCACCCCAAGTTGCCCTTTCCTATGACTGCAGATGTCTCTGACAACAGTTTACTTGCCAGAGAAATGCTCACATAAGGGACAGTCCAGTGGTACTATTGACACCATCAGGGTCACCTCAAATTGATGCTTTATGGTCTTAGGTTATATCAGGACGTGTTTGGGGCATCATGTTGTATTCAGGGACCAACTCAAAGATCTTGTGCATGTGGATTATGTATCCTTAGTGCCTGTGCATTTCTCTTTAAACCAAATTTAGTGTCTTTTATAAGCTAAACTTAGAAGGAATACTTTCCATGATGCTGACCAATTATAGTCTCCCCTCCATTTAAAGAGAGATGGTTGAAGAGGAGAGAAGGTAGGAGATGTCTTGGCTAAGGTGACTGTAATGATCTATACTACAAATATACCCAATAAACCAAATTCAATATGCTACCAAACCCTAAACTTACACATTAATTATATATCAATCAAAATCACTGAACTGAATATGAGTCTACAAATAAGGGGCGCCATCTTGCCATCTGAATAGGTCTGGAATAAAATCCCAGCCACAAAGACCCCGGATATTCCTCTATGACATTTCCCCAGCCCTCGAGCAATCCGAGGAAGCCACTCTTGCTCTGAGCACATGCCTATCCTCCTAGGAGGACCAGCCTTTCCCTTGGAAGGTGAAAAGTGAATCCAGACAACCTTTCTAAGTGCATCCTTGGACTAGAAGACAGGAACTGTTAGTCAGTTAACCAAAGGGCCAACCCTCATGTCTGTCACACAAGGAGGATCTCTGAAACCTGGCAGGACCTATGCAACTTGAGGACAATGTGTACAGGAATTATGCGAACCTTCAAGGAGGCGACAGTAGAACATTAAGTCCAATGCAGAAACCTTGGAAACTCAGGGGCTCCACAAGACTGAACAGTTTACACACCCTTGCAGCCAACTACTCAGTGCTTAGCCTAGCAGCAGCACTCATACGTCACCCCCCCATGACCTCCTGCTTTGGGGCTCTGGAAATGCTATTTTATATGCCAGGGACTCAACTTTGGTGAACTGCCCGGATAATTCTTACTTAATTTTAAACTACAGCCTGTCATTTCACCACTCAGATTGTCCCTGGCTTGAGAACAATCTGATTTCCCAAGCTTATTTTGATTTTTGCTTCCTTTAAGTGAGTTCCTTCTTATAAGCCTCCTGGGTCAAGGATCATATTGCAGTGCTCAGGAAACCATATGTGGTACTGAGGATCAAACCCAAATTCATTGTGTCCAAGGGCAAGTGCTTTACTTCTGTACTAATTCTCGGCTCCAGGTCCATTCTTATCCAGCCCTTCTAGACATGCCTAAGTTAGCATGAATATGGCTGATGTTTCAAATGGAGATCCTGAGGCCAGACATGCAACTCAGCGATAGAGTACTTGCATGTGTGAGTCCTTGAGTTCAGTCCCCAGCAATGCAAAAATAAATAAGTTAAAATAAATTTCCTTGGGACCGGAGTGGTGGCTCAGGCCGGAAGGGCATTTGCCTTGCATGCACTGACCTAGGATGGACTGCCGGTTTGATCCCTGCATCCATAAGGGTCTCCCAAGCCAGGAGCAAGTTTCTGAGTGTATAGCCAGGAGTAACACCTGAGAATGGATGGCCCAAAAACAAACAAACAAAAATCTCCTTTCTCAGTGAACATCATAGGATATTTCATAAATAACTAGAGACACAGGGGAACCAGAATATCTCATTCTATTGCCTAATGACGCATCTGAAGTTACCGTTCACCCAGCCAGCATTTATTAAGCCTCTCTTTTATGCCAAGGGCTTTGCATGGGGTTGGGAATTCAGGTAGGAATAAGAAGAAAGGAGGACAGTGAAGTCCTCTGATTTAAAGAGAAAACTCTGCCAACCTCATGAGTAAAGCTGGGTTAAAGTCAATCCAGAGATCTCAGAACTATTATGTGTTTGTTTCCTCCCTCATCTCAAATGGAAAATCCTAATTTCTCTCAGTTATGAGTGAAGGCAACAAAACCAAAGCAAAGTAATGCATTTCCAGAGGCTTTTTATTACCAGCACAGGTTATAGGCATGTTTGTATCTCATCACAATGATTAACAAACCTCTGTAAAGTGTGTACATGTTCATTGTGACATCATCGATCCCTCAGCTGAGCTTCTCTAATGCATTCACAAAGACTTCGCTGTTTGGCTATGAAACACTCTGTTATATTCTGCCATTGTCTTTCAATATCAGGGGTTCCTTTGTAAGTCAATGTATTTGATTTACTCAAAAATATTGGCTGGAGACTGGAAATGGTTCAGAGGCCTAGCGTGTGTGTTCTGCATGTGAGAGGCCCAGGTGTAGTCCTTGACATTGCATGTTTACCTGAGAACATGTGAGCCCAGAACCAGGAGCAGACATTGAGCACTGGCTGGGCTGTAACCCCAAATCAAAATTAAATTAAAAATCATATACACAAGAGAGAGATGGTACAGGGGGAGGGCATTTGCCTTGAACATTACCTGAGTTTGATCCCTGGCATCCCACTGTCACCCGAGCACCACCTAAGTGCAGAGTAACACCTGAGCATTGCTGGATGTGGCCCCAAAACAAAACTCTACCAAAAAATACCCAACTAATACACACACACACACACACACACACACACACACACACACACACACACACACGTCACCAGAAGGGTCTGCGGAACAGAACGTCAGTTGCTAACAGATTCTGCTTTCTCTGATTTCCAATTTACCTCTTAGGTGAATCAGGCCCAACACCTCCTCTTGAAAAGAAATAGATTGGGGCCGGAGAATCTGATGGCTCAAGCGGTAGGGCATTTGCCTTGCATGCACTAACCTAGGACGGACTGCAGTTTGATCCCAGTGTCCCATATGGTCCCCCAAGCCAGGAGTGATTTCTGAGTGCATAGCCAAGAGTACCCCTGAGCACCACCGGGTGTGGCCCAAAAACCAAAATCCAAAAAAAAAAAAAAAAAAAGGAAAAGAAAAGATATAGATTGGGGACATCTCACCCATTCTTTTAGGAAAACATCTCTGCTATGGGTTAACTCTTCGCTAGTCTGACTTTGTGTCTGCGCTGGGCAGGGCAGAGGGGCAGAGGGGCCAGGGCTCTAGGCCCTCCCCAAGCTTTTTGTTTTATAGACCTAACTTGCTGTAGGGAGTTCCCTGTGGGAAATCCTGAGAGTGAATCAGGATGGATCTTCACCAGGGAAAAGAACTTGAGAGATTCTTTCTGTAAATATGATCTTTGACTCCTTCGCATCTGCTCTGCCCAGCTTTGGCAGCCCTGTTGACCACCTCTGCCCACAGCGGGCAGGAAACCTGTGGTGCCTTTGCCAGCATGTCTCTCTCCTCTTTTCATCCTCCTAGTTAGTCTGAGGGCTGCCTTTCCTATCTCTGCTTAAGAGATGAGGGGGCCAAGGTAAGCAAGTTGTTGCTGAATTCACTCCAGGTCACCTGATTGGATCCTCAGTGACACTGCCGGCAGGGCCTGTGCTAGGGGACAGAGGATGAAAGGGTGACTCAGAGATGGGATCAGACTTGGTACTTCATAGCAAAGGCAAAGCTCATGCCTGACATGCCCTTCATGAGGATGGTCCAGAAGGCTTGCTGGAGAGCCTGAGTGACAGGGGTCAGAAGGAGGTGAAGGAGGTAGATACAGGGACTGGGCTACTGAGGAGGCAAAGAGGATAGTCAGAGGAAGAGTGGGTAAGGGTGAGAGAAGAGGACGCTGGTGGTGGTGGCCATAAGCCTGACTACCAAGGAGTATGGTTCACTGTTACTTTAGAGGTCAACAGAAAGTGCCAGAAGTTCTGAGGTGGGAAGCCGTAAGAAAGAGCTTCCCTGCCACCCATGGGGTGGGATGCAAGGATAGTGGAAAGATAGCTCAAAAGTAGGGCACACCTGCACATGGGAGTCCCAGGTTTAATCTCTGGCACTGCATAGTCTCCTCAGCACCACCAGAAACAACCCCTGAGTGGCTCTTGAGAAGCCCTGGGTGTGGCCCCCCCAAAACAACCACAAAACAATAGGAGAGTTCCCCATTCAGACTAAATTGGGTGCTGGGAGATGAGTGCTCAGGTGGCAGGTGTGGAGGCAAAAACGGGAAGTCATGGCAGCCATTGAGAGGTGAAAGGCTGAGGCCTGGAGATGAGATGGTAGAGGCAATAGGAAGGATGGTGGTGGGAGGGCCTGGGAGCACCCAGTGGAGCATGAGATGAGGGAGAAGACATGGGGTAAGAGGACTGAACTGAGCTGAGAGGGATTTAGAGGGACCATGTCAATTTAAGTTCCTTCACCTCATGCCCTGAAGTGAGATGCTTGACTGGTGCCGCAGGCCTCTCTGGAGATCATATAGGCTCCTTTTTCTTGGTGTTTAGTGTAAGTGGAGGCCAAGCCAGCCTATATTCTCTCACTGACAGGAGTTGCCTTTTGTTTGTTTGTTTGTTTATTTCTCTTTAACCATTTTGAGAAGAGATGGTTTGGCCACAAGCTGGAGCCCTGAAGACCACGGTGCTTGCCTAGGTTGCCTAGGTTGTAGACAGGAAGAAGTGTTGCTGCTGCAGAGGAGAGGACATTACTAGTGGCAGAGCCATCCTCTGCCTCCTTAGAAAATCATCAATTGCAGAATTTTCTAGACCAGAAGGACAGGCAAGCTCCCTGGGCCCAAGCCCACATTTGCTAGCAACTCCTTGGGATGCTACAGGCATCTTATCTCATTCATGGCTCTGTCCCTCCTTCTTCTCACCTACAGAAATGGGAAGAAGGCTGTCCTCACTTCAGAGCACTATGGAGTCAAGTGAGTTCAAACTCTACCTGTTCCTTGTGCCTGCTATGAGGCTGGTGCTGAAGAAGTCAGAATCATGTGGGGGTGTGTACCCCCCTCAAGGAGGACCTCAGCAGTGATTTTGTGAGCATGTGGCTCGTGCTGTGTTTGCGTTCTCGTGGCCACATCTTGGCAAGATGGGCTGACTTACCCTGTGTCTGCTTCTTTCATGGTGCCCATGTGAGGGAAGGGGACAGTGCTGCAAGGAGTTCACTAAAAATCCATGGGAAAAAACCCACAACATAAGGGTCAAAGCAGTAACACAGCAGATAGGGCATTTGCCTTGCATGCAGCCAATCTGGGTTCAATCCTTGGCATGCAATCTGGTCCCCCTGAGCCTGCCAGGAGCATTTCTGAGCACAGAGCCAGGAATAATCCATGAAATGCCACCGAGTGTGGCCCAAAAACAACCAAAAAAAAAAAAAAAAAAAAAAATAACCCACAACATAATGGTTTCCCTGGGGCCAGACTTAGTATCAGCATGAAGGGCACTTGCCTTGCATAATGCAGACTCAGGTTTAATTGCCTGGCTCTTCTTATGGTCCCTAGGGCCCTGCCAGGAATGATCCCTGAGGCCCAGAGTAGCCCTGAGCACTGCTAGGAAAAACGGCCAACAAAGGCCAAAACTAATAGAATGGGTTTCTTGTTCTTTTTACTTATATAATTCTGGGCCTTCAAGAGCTCTTATAAAGTAGTGGCTTTTCCTGGGAGTCACCCATGGCATACTTCACTGCTCCCCTTCTTTCTTTTGTGACTGCATCATAGGACATGCCGTTCCACCAGCCCCGTGCTTAAGATCCCAGGCAACCTCAAAAGCTTTTCTGGTTACTCTTCCTTAGGACAAACTAAGTCCTAAGTCAGATGTGGGAGTTAGAATGCTGGAAATGGAGGTCTTATTGCTCTGCAACTCTGGAGCTCCTGTAGCGGGCAGGAAACCTAATTCTTGGTCAGAGATGTGGTTTGCACACGTACATATGGTTTGTTCATGTACATGTACATTGCATATGTTAATGTTCACCCTCCCGACCTACTGTATTCATCCCACTCAGGAGTTCACAGGCATTGACCCAGTTGGCCTCTTCTGTGGTGGGAGAGGACATGCCCAGCAAGGGACCATGTGGGGTCGGGATGGAACCAGGACTCCAGCATGTGAATGAAGCCTGTTCTCCAGTACTTTGAGCCATTACCCTGGCCTAGTGATTCTCAAATAGCGGGGTGCCTCCCCAGGGGTGGCTCGAGGTTCGGTAAAGGGGGGCGCGTTTGACCTCAGCAAACACTGTCATAACAAGCTAAGCCCTGTGTTTATGTCTCTGTATGTCTCTGAAGCTGAGAGTAGCTGTGTCCTGCTTCAAACCCCACTTCGAAAAGCTATGCATTGCAAAACATGCTCATTGTAGCCATTAATCCAGACATCACCTCTGATTAAAATATCAGCTCAAATTATTTTATGTATTTTTGTTTTGCAGGTTAAAGTTTTTTTTTTTTTGGTGGTTTTTGGGTCACACCCGGCAGTGCTCAGGGGTTATTCCTGGCTCCAGGCTCAGAAATTGCTCCTAGCAGGCATGGGGGACCATATGGGGCGCCGGGATTCGAACGGATGACCTCCTGCATGAAAGGCAAATCCCTTACCTCCATGCTATCTCTCCGGCCCCAAAGTTTTGTTTTTTTTTTTTTTAATAAAGATACTATTTACTGTCACACGGGGTGTGTGTGCAAAAAATGTTTTCTTCTTCATGATAGAAAATAATTGAGGGGCCAGAGAGACAGCACGGAGGTAAGGTGTTTGCCTTGCATGCAGAAGGAGTAACCCCTGAGCGCTGCCAGGTGTGACCCCCCCAAAAAAATTGAGAAGCACTGCCCTGGCCTCATGTCCCTTCTTCTGGGAACCAATTATTCTCCAACTTTGAGTGGCTTGGAGTCAACTGTTTTGTTGGGTTTTATATGTTTGTTTGGATGCCATACTCAGTGGTGTGTATGGTTTACTCCTGACTGTGCTCAAAGGTCACTTTTGATAGGAGTTGAAGGATCATATGGGGTGCAGGGGATCAAATCCAGGTTGACCGTGTGCAGGGCAAGTGCCTTCCTTGCTATACGAGGTCTCTTGCCCTGGTGTTGCTTCTCTGGAGCTGCAGAGTTGGAACACAGAACTGTCTTTCTAGTTCGAGGACATTTGGGGTCCGAATTGCCACACCTCCAATCTAACTCCTCAGCACCCCAGTCCAGACTTGAAAGGCACCCACGCTCATTTCCTGTCCTGACTGATACTGTGCCATCTGCTCTCCCTCTTCTAAAGTGAGGGTCCAGTTAGATGCAGGGACCCAGAGCTCAAGAGGGGTCAGTAGCTTCCTTGTTTTCTCTCTTCCTACATGGTCACCCTACTGCATTCTGCAAGCTTCAACTCATCATTTTTTGAGGTTCTTTTCCTTTCTTCTTTTCTTCCTTCCTTCCCTCCCCCTTCCCTCCTTCCTTCCATTTTCGTTCCTTCTACCTTTCTTCCTTCTCTCCTTCCTTTCTCCCTCCCCTTTTCTCCCTCTTTTCTTCTTTCTTCTGCCTTTCCTCTGTCTCTTCCTTCCTGTTTTCCTTCCTTCCTTCCTCCCTTCCTTCCTTCCTTCCTTCCTTCCTTCCTTCCTCCCTTCCTCCCTCCCTCCCTTCCTCCCTTCCTTCCTTCCTTCCTCCTCCTCCCTCCCTCCCTCCCTCCCTCCCTCCCTCCCCCTCCCTCCCTTCCTTCCCTTCCTTCCTTCCTTCCTTCCTTCCTTCCTTCCTTCCTTCCTTCCTTCCTTCCTTCCTCCTCCCTCCCTCCCTTCCCTTCCCTTCCCTTCCTTCTTAAAAGTCTCCAAGCACATTACATTGAAGGCCACACAGCACCTTCTTTTAAATACCTTTTAAATACTTCTTATATTTAAAACCATTGCACATTACTTGTATGCAAACCCCACCTCAGCTATGGTTTTTGCCTCTGAAAACTGATATTTGGGCACAGTTATATTTGACCTATTCAATGGGCAGGAGTGAGACTTACTTGGTGATTGTGGCAAATGGTGGGTGTGGGCTGAACGCTGCAAGGCAGCTGCTCAATAACCCAGCCCAAATGTCACTCAGCTACTTCTGGGTAGCTGCTCCGGTTGCAGCTTCTACTCTATCAGACACTGCATCTCACCCCTCATGACTGTAGTCTGCAGAACCCTGGCCATGGCTTGACTCAGCCCCATGGCCATCTGGGTGGCTGCAGAAACGTCTGTGCAGGGTAGGGTCTCTGTTCTACTCTGGCCTCCTTTTGACCTGTTCTGAGAACACTGTGTGTGTGATTGGGGGGGGGGGAGGGAAGGTGGGAGGGAGAGGAAAGAGGGAGAGTGGGGGGAAGTGGGTGAGGTGAACTCAAAATCTCACCAAGCTACACAAGGGGAGGGGGGGGCTGAACCTAAAGCCTCACCAAGTGAGAGACAGAGACAGAGACAGAGACAGACAGAGACAGACAGAGAGACAGAGAGACAGAGAGACAGACAGAGAGAGACAGAGAGAGAGAGAGAGAGAGAGAGAGAGAGAGAGAGAGAGAGAGAGAGAGAGAGAGAGAGAGGAGAGAAACAGAACAGAAACAGAAACAGAAACAGAGACAAAGAGAAAGGCTGAACCCAGAGCCTCACCAAGCTACACAAGTTCTCTCCTGCTGCTGCGCCACCTCCTGGTCTCAGAAGCACCATTCTTTACAAAATAAAAATAAAAATAAAAATTAAAGAATGTGGGGCTGGAGAGATAGCGCAGTGGTAGGACATTTGCCTTGCACGCGGCTGACCCAGGACGGACCTCGGTCCCATCCCCGGAGTCCCATATGGTCCCCCAAGCCAGGAGCGATTTCTGGGCTCATAGCCAGGCGCCATTAGACTCCGCCCCTTTCTGGTCCTTGTATTCCAAGGTGAAACTTGTTCAGTCAGGCCCTGAGTGCCTTTGCTGGGTGGCCCCCCAAGTCTTCTCTGCCAGTCAACTCATGTAGATCTCTGCCTTCACCGCCCCTGCAGGTAGCTGGCTGTACAGCAGGAGGGCAGGGGCTGGTCCTAGTTCTTTTCTTTATTTCTTTTTCCCCCTAATTTTATGTAAACACGGTGATCGCAAAGTTGTTCATAATACAGTTGTTTGGGGCATTCCATGTTCTAATACAAATTCCACCACCAGTGTGTCCTTCTCTGCACCATTGTTCTCAGTTCTCTACTCTATCCCTACCCCCATGCCTGGACCCTTAGTGGGCATAAAATAACTTATCTTATATTACTTGTTACAACAAAATAGCAAATGGAGTTATCAGAAAATAGTTCATTGAATAGACATAAAAAATGATCAGACTTAAAAACCAATTCCAAAGTCAACGACAACAGAATCGATACCCAATCTTCAATAAGCTAGACACAGAAGGGACCACTTATACTAGCAGCCTGGGGGTGGGGGCAAAGGAGGGGGATATAGGATGCATGCTGGGAACAGGGGTGAAGGGAGGACAACATTGGTGGCGGGTTAATGCCCCTGATTCAATGTCACTATGTACCTAAAATACTACTATAAATGATTTGTAATCCACTTTGGTCAAAATAAAAATCATTAATAAAAAAAGAATAATTTGTGAAAAATTGTTAATCTCACATGGATGTCAAGTTATTAAAGCCACTGTCTGAGGATTTACTGAGATGTTTGTTGCTGTTTGAGCCTTTTGTGTTCTTGTTTTTGTTTGAGCTTAGAGTGCTTCTCTGTGACTTTCCCATGTAATTTGCTGTGTTCTTTGTGCTGTCAATATTGTGGAACTTGGAGGTGCCTCTTGGCCATGTATGTAGCCATGTGCTCCAGCAGCTATAGAACTGGGATCATTCTTTGTCTTGACATCTCTTGAAATTAGCCACAAAACTGTGAGCTGGGCTGTTTTATGATGGATGCTGTTTATATAAGGGTGCAACTGCTGGGGATTAAGTAGGATGGGACTTGACCTACTCCTCCATCCAAGAAGCTCCCAGAATTTTTAACTCAAAGACCGCTTGGAGTTTCATCAATTAGATGTCTCCAAGATTAGTGGTCCTAGGATTTTTATTCATGTTTCCCTTCTGAGTTTCTTTTGTTGTTGCTTTGTTTTAAGGACATATCTGATGGTATTCAGGGTTTATTCCTGGCTCTGTACTTGGGGATCATTCTTAATGGGGCCGCTCATGGGGGACAATATGTGGTACTAAAAACTGAATTCAGGTCAGCCATGTGCAAGGCAAGTGCCTCAGCTATTGTCCTATCTCTCCAGAATTTCTCCATTCTGAAACATATTGAAGTTAGGAGTATGAACCCACTGGGAGTAGGGGCCGTGATGCTGATTTCATAAAAGTGGTGGCAAGTTTGAGAGCAAATCGACTGTTTTCAGCCTTGGAACTTGCCCAGACACTTGGATTTATGGTGGAGCTCCTGACTCTGTCCTGTGGGTTGAGGTGGACCCAGAAACCTGGACTCCCCTCTGCCCACTTATCTACCAGATAGGACATGTGACCTCTGACTGGCCTTCCAGACCCATCACTATTTGTGGTTCACCCCTAGCATAACTTCCATACAGTGTCCTAGTTAGCTCAGGGCATGCCCCCAGCCCTCACTAACCACAGCATCATTTCTGACTCTAGACCCCGAGGGGGGGGGGGTGTCCCAGTGGGAGACCAAGCCTAAAGGTGGTTGTTCTGTGCTGGGTGCTGGTGAGACCCTTCATCTGTCATCTCTCTTTTCATGTCAGGTCAATCTTTTAGGTGAGATTTCTCATGCATGTTGAAGCTGAGAGAAACCCAAGTCTAGGAAGAGACCACTAAGGCATGGGGATGAGGGGATTGCTAGAAGCTCAGTTAGAGACACTTCAGGAGTGATAGTACAGTGGGTAATGGGTTTGCCTTGCATATAGCTGTTCTGGGTTTGACCAACAGTATCCCATATGGTCCCTTGAGCATCGTCAGGAGTGATGCCTGAGTGCAAAGCCAAGAGTAACTCCTGAGCACCATTCGACTCAGGTTTATCTCATTCCCACTTTTTTTCATGGCAAACATTTCAAGATTCCCAGGCCCTGTGGCACATGAGAACATGTCAGGGACCACGCTGTTGTGAACAGAGAGGGAGGAGCCCAGATTCCAGATATTTTTGGAGCAGAGGTGAGGGCCAGTGTAGAGGAAGACCCAGGAGGGGAGATTTCATAAATGGCTTGTTTGGCTGAAAGGTCTTGGACATTAAATTTAGACCCCTAAAATTTGTATGGAGATTGCTTATCTTAGAGCAACCAACACTACTACTTTGGGGTGTGAGTTATATGTGTGAAGGTATATAGCCTGAATACTGAGAAGACAATGAGACAAGTAGTCAAGGTGTGTGTGGGGGGGGGGAGAAAATATGTGAGTGTATGTATGTTTGTAACTGTGTTTATGTGTGAGAGAGAAATGTGTATGTGTGTGAATGTATTTGTGTCTGTTGTCTCCAAGGGACCACTGGGTTTGTTGCCCCTTCCTTTTACCTCCCCTGACTCAGGAATTTCTATTACCAACCTAATTTGAGATGGTCAGAGACCATATTTATTCTCCATTTTAGAGCTTCCACAGTCTTCTCAAGCCAGTGGGGCCTGAGCTTCAGAAAATTGGTTAACAAAGGAGGGTGAGTCTGAGGAGATTCAGAGTAGAAAGGGAGAAACTTATCTTCTCAGAGATGAAGGAAAATCCCAAGTGGAGCCTGCTCTTGCAGTCATGGAAGGTGGGCTGGATGGAAAGGAAGAGGCAGCCTGTCAATCTCTGAGCTAAGTGTGGGTCTATTTGTTGCTTTTGAAGACAGGAGCCTGCAATGGAGCCAATAAGGTCTCAATTGATTCCACACCTCAGAGGGACCCTTTCCCAGAGTGTGTGAGCTCTAACCCCAGCTCAGAGTTAATGGGGTCACTGAGGCCTTGCCAGCTCAGGTAGCAAGAACTTGAGTAACAGGGATGAGTCTGCTTGTACTACTCACCAGCTGGGTGACCTCAGGCGAGTTACTCAAGGGCTCTGATCCAGTTTCCTCCTTGTGAAACGGGGCCACCTACCTCACCGGGAAGCTGTGGGAACCAAACCAGATAATAAAAGCGAAACATTTAGTCAAATTCCTGAGTCACTGGGAAATGCAAACGGAGGCCATGGGGTGGTGCCTCCACGTATGGCTCTGGGACCAGAACTGAGAAGACTGACCACATCAAATGCTGACATGAACAATGAGCCCCTGGAAATCACACACGTTGGTGGCATGAATAGAAGATGGTGTCACCACTTTAAAAAACATTTGGTTGGTTGGTTTCTTAAAAAGAAAAAAAAATTACTTGATGATCTCTAGACAAAAGAATAGTACATACTGCAGGATTCCATTCTACAATTGTAGAAAATGTAAATTAATTTATACTGGCAGAAAGTGAGAGAAGAAGGAGGTGAGAGCCTATTCTGAGTGGGGCCTCAGTATCTACACATCGCAAACATATCAAACCATATTTTATCTTTAAAATTGCTTTATTTAAGCACCATGGTTATAAAATTATTCATTGTTGGATTTGTCATACAATGCACACCATCCTTCACCAGTATACCCTTCCCTTAACTGATGACTACTGTTTCTCTCCTACCTCCACACCCCTTTATCCCTGCCTTACTCTAGGGCAGGCAAATTATTTTTCTTTCACTACCCCAACTCTCTTTTTTCCTTTTCCTTTTTGACACTGTGGTTTACACTATTCAAACCATATTCTAACTATGTGCAGTGTAGTGTCAAGTCTGCCTTGATAAAGCTATATCCAAATTTAAATTTATTTAAAACATTTTTTTGTTTTCACTTTGGGCCTCACCATACCAGGCTAAGGGCTTACTTCTGACTCTACATTCAGGGATTATGCCTGGTGAATGTAAGAGACCTTATGGCCAGGGGTTGAACCCAGGTGGACCAATGTGCAAGACAAATTCCCTACCTGCTGTACTATCACTCCAGCCCCACCAAAGAGCAGTTTTTCTGCTGAAAAAACCAAACATAAAAAAGAAGTTTCTGGAACAGAGTTAATGGTCAAAGCTGATTGATTAGTTCAGTTTCTATGTCCATTCACTTATTCACTTGACCTTCCATAAGAAGAACAGTAGGAGAGGCCTGGGAGCATGAGTATTCAGGAAGGCCAGAGACCTTGCTTATCACCTGTATTGGAGATCCAGGAGATGACTGTGGATGGACACCCAGAGGGAACCTTGGAAGCAGGGTGGCTCTTGCTAAAAGAGGAAAAGATTATGGAGGAAATGATGCCAAGTCAAACCCACCTCTGCTGGGGCTAGCAGTATATCCTCACTTGTCATGGTTTTTATAGGCCTCACTACACAGTGACTGCCTGGACTCAGTCTGAGGCTGTCTCTCTCTGTGGTGGGAACTATCAGGCCACACTCAGGACTGTGTCTGGGTTGCCATGTAGATATGGTGAGCCTGAGACCCAAGAAATGAGTGCTCAGTGCCTGACAGTGTACCTGAGGCTCTAGGGAGCAACTGAAGAGAAGGTGTTCTGTGGATGAATGCTGTGGAAATGACACTTAGTAAGGTTTTTTGTTTGTTTCATTTTGTGTCACACCCAGTGATGCTTAAGACTTAATACAGGCTCTACACCCAGGAATTACTTTTGGCGGTGTTCAAGAAACTATGGGATACCATGCATCGAACATGAGTTGATCACTTACAAGGCAAGTGCTTTCCCCCACTGTACTATTGCTCTAGTCCCAAACTCATGTTTTAATTCCCTGGGATGTTTTAGCAAAGCACCACAAACTTAGTGAAACACAACAGTTTATTTTTTTCATGGGTTGGGAAGCCAGGAGTATGAAGTCAAGATGCAAGCAAGGCTGGATTTCCCAAAAGCATCTGGGTGAGAACTTATTTCTACATCTGCCAGTTCCTGATACCTCCTGGCATAACTTGGCTTCTAGGCTGCAGCATTCCACATCCTCTGCATCTGTCTTCACAGGCCTCTTCAGAGGGCCTCTGCTCCTCACAACCTCCTCTTCTTCCTCTTAGAATGGCCCCAGTTATCAGGTTTAGTGTTTACCCTAAATCTAGGGTCCTATCAATTCAAAATCCCAAATTTAATTTAGTCTACAAAGGCCCTACCTTAAAATAAGATCATTTTTTATAAGTCCTGGGGTTGCAACTGAACATGGTCTTTCCCAGAGAACCACCATCATTCACTGTCATCATTCAGTGTCCCCATGACTTTGCAAGCTCATATCTAAGTCTCTGCATCTGAAAATCAGGAGGAAGTATCGTTCAGCTCAACAAACATAGACTGAATCTCAGGCTCAGGGAGACAGAAATGAACCAGAACAGAAAGTGGAAGGTCCTTTCCTCTCTGAAATCCCATCAAAGATGAGCATGGGTGGAAAATTCTATTTCAAAGCATAGCTGACATCTCATTTGAACCACAGCTTTCTTGGGACTTGTCATTATTTCACTTAGTCCAGAAATGAGGAACTGGGCTTAGCAAGGCCATGCATCTTGCCTTGTCTGTCATAGCTCTACAGGGCATGGTGAAATCTAGTTGGAGGTCCTGCTCTGAAGTTTTCTCTGGCCAACAGACAGCATAGGCTCAGTCTCACGTGAATGTTGAAGTTCCAGATGTCCAGAGCTCCTGATCTATTTCCTGGGACTCTCTCACACTATTCCATTGCACCCTGATTAGAGAGCCATTACCATCAGAGTAATGGCCAGCTAAACTGAGGTTCAATCTGAGAGCAAGTCATGTGCCAATGCCATATACAGTGGAGGAACTTCCCCTTCCCCCTTTTCATTTGTTATTTAGAATAGTTTCTGATTTATAGAAATATTAAAATTATAGTCCAAGAGTTCTGAACACTGGAGGGAAAGTTTAGTAGAGGCAGGAAAGATGAGAAGGTAACAAGCTCACCACATTTAAGATAGAGGAATTTAGATAGATATCAGGACTGAAAGATGGACACTTGCCTTGTATTCAGCCAACCAGGATTTGATTCCCAGAATCTTATATAGTCCCCCAAGTTTGCCAGGTGCTGAGTACAGAATCAAGAATGAGCCCAAAATGTGTGACCAAACAGAACAAAAAAGAAAGGAAGGAAAGAAAGATGGAAGAAAAGAAGGGGGAAGAAAAGAAGGAAGGAAGGAAGGAAGGGAGAGAAAAAGAATGAGAAAGAGAGGAGAGATATAGTTCTTATATGTTATTTAAGGAGTTAAGCAGAATGATGGAAGATTTTTTTTGATCAGGTGTTAGATACAATACCCTGAATCTCTATCTTCAGAATATGAACACTTTTGTGCAGTGGAGTCAGAGGGGCCTTTTGGAAGTTCTGCCTGGGAGGAAGTTTGTCTTCAGGTGATCACTAGATGATGGAGTAAGGTGAGCACAGGTTTGCAGGAAATCAGAGTGAGCCAGATAACAGGGACAGGGGGTGGGTGGGAGTATCTGTGTTTCCATCCCTGCCCGCTTCCTTTCCTGTCTTCCAAGTTTCCTCTTTGCTCTGCACACCAGGCTCCAATGTTGATTCCTAACGATTTTCCTACCAGGTTCAGACAACAGCCAGCCGACTTCTTGTTCCACTTGCTACTTGGATAATGAGCTCAGCTTCAGAGCCAAAGAACCTCTGAGCTTGTTAAACACCCTGCCAGAGGCTGCATCCTCCCCCATACCTCCAATCTCCAGCTCATCGGCCAGGCTGTTTGCAGCCAAGCCAATGTCCTTGGTGACCAGTCAAAATCCAGCTCTATATTACTAAAGAGGTCTGGGGAAGCAGCACTAATTTTGTTTGCAGGATGGAATAGGGTCTCTTTGGTCCTCTTGGAAAACCTGTTTATGCTCTCCCGCAGACAGCACTTCCTCGGGGCATCCTGACTTGGACTCAACAGCAGTCATGAATCTCAGAATCTTCCTGGCCCAGCTTTTGCACACAGCCCACAATCTGCCTAATTCTGGAGAGAACTGCAGTGCTGGGGGAATCGAGTCCTCATAACTCTTCAAACAATCCCCTGGGCTTGACACAGCTGCTCTGGGACAGATGGAACCTCCACAGCAGGAATCATTCTGTCTGACTTTCCCCCTCTGGAATCCTGGAAATTAAGGCTGTTATTTTCCATTTGGAGTCCTGGGAATTGGGTTATTATAGCCAAAGACTAAAGGATGGGTTTCTAGAATGGACAATCATTTAGGAAGAACAAAGTTCCCACAGAAAACACAGATATTTCCAGGAGAGTTGGCAGTGGATGTTTTGGGGGTATCATCTAAATTGAAATGTTGCTGTACAATACTTGGGAACATCTTGGGGAGAGCACAAAACACCCCCACCCCAGGCACCACTGGATCAGGCATTTTAGTCAGTCTATGAGAGAACATTTCTCCACATCCTTGGCACCAACAAACAAACAAACAAAACCCAACCTCTGACCGTCAGGAGTTACAGAGACTTTTCTAGTCTCAGATTTCCAGCATAAGTTCAAATGAAACTCTACATATTTTAGGCCAGGCTCAGCAGTACTCAGGATTTACTCCTGGCTCTGTGCTCAGGACTCACTCCTGGTGGTGCTCAGAGGACCATATGCAGTTCTGGGGAATCCAATCAGTAGGAACTTCTCTGCTGTGCTTTCTCTCTGGGTCTCACCTGAAATTCTGCAGGATCCACTTAATGCCTAGTGGGAGTTGAGAACAGGCAAGATTTCCCACTAGTCCTTGCTGGGCTTCTCTGCAATGGGCCAGGTTGGTGGCTGGTCTGAGGGGAACCAATTCTGTAGGGTGTTACTGCTTCCTTCATTATGTTGACACGAAGTGAAGGACGGGAGCGTAGAAACTTCGATAGACCAGAAGAGATATCTGAGAACCCCACAGACTTTGAGGGCAGAGACTGGGCAGGACTAAGTAGGAGGAATTGGGACTCCAACCTGGTATTTGAGCAAGCCTGTGCTATGGGTCTGGTCAGCTGTGCAAGAGCAAATGTGTCCCTCTAACTCCTCTCTTGGCCCACACACATGCATGACAAAAGGACCAGAAATCTCCAAGGAGGAAATGATTTTCCTGTGATCATGGTTAGTGAGGTCTAGAGATAGATTCGCGAGAACAGGAGAAGGTAAGAGTTGCTCAAGAGTTCCTCATAAACTGAGGAATCCGTTTTCTGAGGTTTGCCCTTCAAGCTTTCTTATCTACTCTGCCCATTCCTATCATCCTGCCCCACCCTGGTAGGTGATGGTGGGCCAATCTGGG